>NC_056731.1:939491913-939499413 GCF_019279795.1 Protopterus annectens | reverse complement strand
TTTATATAGTACTTTATCCAAAATAAATGTGCTACTAACCAACACATGTTTGCACATACTGCATGACTCACATTTAAACATCCCTGTTGACTTTCTCAGCGAATCAGGCTGAAATCTCAAAGAGTCCTTTAAGTTCAGACCACGCTTAAATGTGACATTAGGTTTATGACCCAATTTGTTTAATAAAGATATATTGTTTTTCAACAAATTCCAGTTTTTATTCAGAATGCTGATACATTCAGAACTCAGTTTGGTATATATTGTAGTAAATGATACAACTCTTATTTATATCTGAGTTTGGGATATTAGATGAACTTTCAAGTTTAGTACAAGGGTTTGAACCCTGGCCAAGCAAGTCACCAGGTTCAGTGACCTCTAAACTAATAAAGTTATGTTCCAAAAAGGACTGATCAATACATTCACTCTCCAAGTTGTCTAATAGGTTTATAGAACTCGAACTGTGTATAGCCAATAAAGGCCTAAAGTAGTTTGTTTCCCTTTTAAATTTGACCTCGGCTATAATTTCATCGATGAGCTCAACCGGGTAGTCTCCCTTCAAAAAAAGCTGATTTTAGAAACCGACATTCATCGTCAAACTCATTATTGAGAGTTACAATCCGGGCCGCTCTGACCAACTGTCCTTTTATGACGGCTTTCTTTTGATGAAATGGGTGACAACTTGAAAAGTGAAGGAAAGAATTAGAATAAGTTTTCTTACGATAAATTCTAGAAACATAACATTTTAAATCCAAATTTTTAGATAATGTCCAAATAAGGAATAGCAAGGTGGTCATATGTATATGTGAACTCAAGGAAATCAGTAGATTCGCTGAGAAAGTCAACAATATTGGATGCAATTTGGTCGTCACCTCTAATCAACATAAAGATGTCATCAAGAAGTCTAGTATAAAAAATAACTGATTCCTTATATAAATCAGATTTAAAGACCAAATCAGATTCCCAAAAGGCCATTACTAAGTTAGCTACGCTACCTCCACACGGTGATCCCATAGCTATTCAGTTTGTAAAACAGGGACTCAAAGATAAATTATAAGAAAGGACAAGATCTAATAATTCAGACACTAAGTAAATTTCCTTTTTTGGGAATTTATATTTGTACATCGGGAATTTATATTTGTACATCATAAGAGTAACCCATTCAATAGCAATGTCATGGGGTATACAAGTGTACAAGTCCTTTACATCCACTGTTAAAAAAATTAGAGTCACTTTCAAATTTCAATTTGTTGATCTCACTCAAAAAAGCCCAGGAATCTTTACAGATTTGTTTTTCTTGGATAACAATTTTCTGTAGTGAGACATCTATTACTTTAGCACAAACATATAATGGTGAACCCCTGCCATCCACCAATGGTCTCATAGGTGGTTCATGCAGATCTTTATGGAACTTTGGAATTCCAAAGAGGCTATGGGTAAAACAGGAAATGAGGTAGTTAAATAATTTAGAAGTTTGCTATCAATGTATCCCTCAATAAATAAATCATTGATACAAGATTTAATTAAACCATAAGCGGAGTTGACCTCTGACCTAGAACTAATGGCATAAGCATCTCCTTTAAGTAAAGAATAAATTCTATGATTATAGTCATCGATGTCGAAAATAACCATCCCACCCCCCTTATCAGGTTTACACAATCTAAATTTGTTATCAAGTCTAATTCATCCGGGTTGTTGGATGTTTTTCTTTTTGTTTTAGTCAGGAATCTCAGATCTAACTCACACACATTTTCAAAGGTTTGTATAATAGGGTGGAGTGGTGGATTAAATGTACTAGGTATTCTATAATCATTGGTAGAACCTACATTGTTGATGTTGCCTATTAAATATTGAAAATTCAACTTCCTAGTATATTTTTTGAGGTCCATAATCACAGAAGTAACATTAAGTTTAGTATAGGGAACATAAGTAGTCCCCTTAGATAATAAATCAACAAGGTCATTGGACAATGGACAGGTTTAGATGGTTTAAATAGTTCTTTAACTACAATGAAATCAGAAAGACGCTCTTATCAACCTATTTCGTAGCGCCCAATTTTAAAGGGAAAGGTGCTGCAAGTTCAGCTTGTTGCGTGCTGCATATTTATTTCTGTATGGCTAGTACCTACGTTATTATTCATTAGTACAAGACCATTTAGTTGCTCAACGGATGTTACTTAACACTTTTCAACCTAAACACAAGTTCCATTCCAATACTCAACCCTCGCATCAAGTAAATCATGTTCTTACAGAGTACTCTTGTAAGAAACACTGGGGAAGCAAATGGGTTTAACCAAGGAAATGATATTTGAGTTGGGATACAGGATCTGAATTGCGTTAAAGTAAGGCCTTTTAAGTTTACTTCTGGTAGTTGCCAAAAAAGCAATTACTAGAAAAATGGAAGTCAAATTCGAAACCAATTATATTTGAAATGGTGAATATTGTAACAGAGAAAAGAACTGGAAGCGAGGTCTTTAGAAAATAGTTTAAATTTTTTCTAAAAAATATTCTACAGCTTTCACTGGTCAAAATAAAACTTTCCTCAGTACAAAATACATACTGAACCCTTTACTGGAGTACATTTACTTGGAAATTTTCTTTTACCTCTAAGAGTTGCAAAAAATGAGAAAAATATTTCTGGCTGCTGGAGATGTAATACACAAATTAAGGCAAATTGGTCACATGTTTGATTGCCATATGGTTCAGAATTTCTGGTGAAAATAAGTTTTTTTTTTAAGCATTTTGGAAGGATATGTTTATATTAACAAAATAAATGGTTCTCTAATATTTAGGAACAGATGACAAAAAAACGAATGTTCTTCTTTAACCTGGACTACACTTGCTGTACCCAGGAAAACTGTTGCAAGGACCTGGAAATCCTCTTCAGAATCAACATTTGAAAACGTTCTTACTCTGTTAAAGGAGGTTGCAATTAAAGGATTTAAAAGGGAAAAAGACAGAAGAATATATGCAAATAAATTGAGGACTAATCCTTAAGTTGAAGGTTTTGGCCCCTAATGAATAGACATCTTTGTCTTATATTACTATCTTGTTGGTCTCGGCCTTATTGTACACATTTTAAGTAGTTATAACTTTGCGCTTTAAAACCAAAACTCATTGTATTCCTTTACTGTAGGACATTTTAATGTTAATCATTGTAACTTTTCCTCTTAAATTTTAATAAATATTTCAGTAAAAAAATGAATAGTAGGAGCAAATTACAATGGAAAAAGTGGAAATTGTGGGAACAATACATTTTATTTATTTATTATTTGCCGACTGGGAAAGTCCAACTAGGACAGAGCCTACTTCCAGCAGAGGCCCACAGGGAAACACTCCAAAAGCACATCTTTGGAATACATGCACAATGATGTTTGGAGTAGGAGTGAAGTTTAAGGGAAGACAGGAACTGATCAATTTATGTAATGTTGGACTGACTATGATTGCATAGAAGAATATATGTTTGTAGCTGTGAATATTAATGTGATTTGTTTTCTTTTATATAAATTTGTTGCCTACATCTTGTGATAAATTCAAGATGTTGTTAATAAAAAAGCTTCATCAACCAACGCTTAGAAAAAAAAAAAAAAAACGTGTCAGCAGTTATAAAGGTCTTGAGTACACTTTTGTCAGAGTTCAGTACAGGAAGGAAAAGGGTTGTATGTATAACTAATAAGGGATAGGATATTTTTTCCTAGATCAGCTGTTTGCCAGTATGGGTCAGTCTTCACTGAAACAGTACCAGTATTTTTAAATGTTTAAATTTTCAAAGGAGGGCAAGCTGCTCATGGTTAAGAAAGCTATACGTATCAAGATACAATGGCTTTAAGAATTATAAAAGTACATTAACACATGGTGTCCTTTCCCTTTAGCAGTAGCACTGGCTTCAAGCTCAGTGATACAGACTGTTGTAGCAGATTACTTAGTAGTACCCGAAGGCATCAGTCTGCTCAAAACAGAATCCTGTAGGCTGCAAATCCTCCTAATGGAGGAAAAAAACGGTTTAGCGCAACTATGATCCTGTAAGGGGGGGGGGGGCAGTACAAACAAAGCTTTGCAAGGACAAGGTTAGGACAAACAAAGCTTTGCAAGGACAAGGTTAGGATCCCAAGGCGGAATTTGTTTTCATAGTGGAGGGATACACAACTCCTTTCAAAACTTGGTCAACTTGAGAACAGGTAGAAAAAAAAAAAGAAAAGGAGGGATCCCATGCCAGAAAAGCTGAAATGGCCAACGAATGATAAGAGTAGTAAGAAAGGCTAAAGTATAGTAACTCACACAAATTAAGAATCAGAGGCAGCCAGGTCCGATAAGGGTCCTCGTTAACAGAATGGCCCAGACTACTTTTCCATTTACACATATGCGATTTCCTAGTAGCAGGTTTCCTTAAATACCTACAGCACATCTTCAGGAAAAAAAATAAAGGTGACTAAAATAATCAAACTTGATCATCCAATCAATTGGATATTCATCAGGCTGGGATGAACGAAAACGGTCTTGTGAATAAATCCAGTCTGCGGGGGAAGTTTGTGGTAACTGCCATTGGACAGTCTCAAAATGAGTGAGAACCACTGTTGCCTGGCTAAAAGGAATTACCACCATAGTCTTTGGGGGGGGGGGGGTCCTCATCTTTATCAGAACCCTGAATATTAGTGGAAAAGCACAGAGGAACCTTCCTGTCCAAAAGTAAGAGCCAGCCATCTTCCGGACCTGTCTGAAAGGAATCCTGGTGCAGAATTTCTTTAGTTGTCTGTACTGTTTAAAGGCAAACTGGTCTACTTGAGAAGCCCACCCCACAGACCCCAGGGTTCAACTTCCATTTAAAAGGGTCTATCCTGGTCCTGCTTAGTGTTTTGCTCTGACCAATTGCAAAGTGTCTGAAGATACTGATTTTATTATGTTGTGGACTCCTGAGCTACACTGGATAATCTGCACAAGGGGTAGATCTGGTAATCCTCCCCCCCACCATGTACATGTACCACATCACTGTTATGTTGTCAGTAACAACGTAAAGAAACGCTGCAGACCAAAGATGTAGAGATCTGACAGCCTTTTATGACTGCCAACATTACTTTTAAATGTGTGCACCTTCGTTTCTCTTGGCTGTTCCACAGGACCTGCTTCTTCACCCACAAAGACACAGCTTTCTTAGCAAATTCAGAGGCATCTGTTCTAACAAACTACTGATACAGAGCTGAAGGAGAAAAGGGAAGACCACAGATTAGATTCATGGTCCATCCATCACCAACTCTCTTCACAGATTCCAGAACTGGAATTTGGGAAGACAGAGGGTGTTGTTAGAGACCACACTGATATAAGGAAACGCTGCAGTTTCCACATGTGCAGTATGTCAAGAACTACAAGGACTCCGAAATTATGAGCTGCTGAATCTTCATATATTTCTACCCAGAAATTGTAGAGTGGTTGGAAAAAAATCAGGACAATCTGCACAGAGGATAGCTTTGTCTTCAGGCAAAATAATGTACACATTTGGAGGAATATATGAAAGATACCTCAGCAAGACAATACGGCCAGCAGGAAAAAGATTTCTGAATTGTCACTAGGAATCCCAGACTGAGCAAGAGATCTTTGACCCTCTGAGTAAGATGCTGCAAGTAAGACAAATCATTAAATATGGAAAAAAAATAAAATGACTTGCTCTCCTAATAGTGTCTTGCATCCTACAACGAGCTAAGCACCAAAGGGTAATGCAGATAAAAAGAGGGAGAAAATGTCTTAAATCTTTAAGAACAGGTGTGTGACAAAATCTTTTAAGTCATGTATTACCAGATAATTGAAGGATGAGTGTAACAAGAATAAGAAGGGAAATAATAACCGAATGGAGGAATGAGAGTAACAAGTATAAGAAGGGTCACATTTTGAACTTTGGGAGCTAATGCTAGTCTTCAAATTCCCTCTTATGGCAACAGAAAGATTCTTGAATAAAAAATTGAATAAAAAAATGTTCCAAGTGATCTGGGAGCACTGGCTCTATGACCCCCTCCCCCCACAAAAAAATTACCTGCTGAAAAACTATAGAACTTAATTACAGGAGGAGAACGAATTCCTTTAAAAGGAGGGAGGGATTCTCATTACCATACGTAACCCTGATGAATAATTCTCTGCACCTGACAGTGATGATATAGAGGAAAAGGAAAGCTCAGGCTTTAGGACACGAAGGTTGACAATGTGAGGTGGTGAAAACAGAAGGGATGGCCATTCAAATAGTCAAACTAACATTTTGGACAGTCCTCTGTACTGGAGCCGCCCCCCCACAGTTAATGGAACCTCTCAGCCACTGCTTCTTAAGAGACAGTTTCCCTAAAACCTACCAAGATGCTTTTTATTAAAATCTTGACAAAAACAAAAAGGGTTGAAAAGTTGGGCCAGCCCCTGAATAAGCTTCCCTCTTTCAAACTTATACAGGATTTCAGCCACATAAGGGCCAAAAAACTTGAGATACTCAGCATTTAACTCTTTAGTAAGGTGTTTGAAAATGCAACCCTGAAATCTTCTCATAACAGACAAAGTAGAAGCTGCACTAAACTGTCTGTAGCATCATTTATCGCCATCTGACTACCGGGAAGGTCTGAATGGGTAGATGCGCATTTTTAGTAGACGCCCAGGAAGAAAAGCTCCACAGTATTACAAGAACATTTTAACAATAATTTTAGTCTTCAAAAATACAAAACCATCTACAGTTTAAAGGGGCTGTGGATGTATGGATCTACAGTTTAAATTGTACCAGAATTACACAATGTGAAAACACTGGTGAAGAAGAGATACAGCTATAGTTTAATATTTGGAGAAATTTTAGCCACTTTGTAAAGAAATTAAATTAAAGATAGTAGAATACAAATAGGTACTGCAAAATGAAGTGAGAAAAAAACAGGGTTATAGCATATTTAGAAAGGGAGCCAGGACAGAAAAACACATTTTAAGGAGAGTGAGGAAGTGTAAATGTATGAATAGGTACTTGTTCATATTTAGGGATATAGTTTATCCTAAAATACATACACATTAAAGAATGGTTGGACACCAGAAACACAGCTGCCATCCTGAAATTAAGGGAAGCTTTAGTATCTGAAGCAAGCAACAAATGTAAACCTCCTCAGATTCTCAAAAGATTCCAGTAAACGTTAGCATATGAGCATGGCAGTTTAAAATGCTGAAAGTCAGTGATGGAAGGCAAGACTTTCTTCCCAAATGTATCAAAAATATGACATCCTTCTCAGAAGGAAGAGGATTTTAGCATTAACTGTATGATTTTATCTGGGATGTGAAAATAGTTTTATAAGTCCTTCAGACTCTTAGATTTCTAACAAACTGTTTAGGGGCAAGAGGTTGAGTATCAGACATGCTGCATACTGTTAAGAAAGACATCTAAAGCAGGTAAAACCGAAATAGCTGTGGGTTGTAGAAAATCTATTTGTAATTTTTAAAAAAATTTTTTCCAATTTTTTTCCTTTTTAAAAGAAAAAAAATTTCTTAATTTCAACTTGAA
>NC_056731.1:939464056-939491413 GCF_019279795.1 Protopterus annectens | reverse complement strand
TTGGCTCCTCTGAGGTACTGTTTTGAAAAGGATGGGAAAAGATTGGTGACTTGGTATTGGGAAGATCCAGCCGAGGAGTATGAATTTTATTAGATGAAAGAGGAATCTTGTCCAGCATCTCAGTTAAGTATTGCAAAATCTGAGGAATATTTGGCACAGTTGCATCTGTTCCTGTGCCTGGTTCCAAGCAGAACCCTGCCATTTCCGTTAATAAGATTTTCTAGTACTTGGCCTTCTGGCCCAAATGCACATCCATCACAGCTTTACTGAGAGGTGTGTTTTGTATGACTACATTATCTGCCATGCTGCCAGGTTTAAAGTCCTGAGTTGGCTGCAGGATCTGATTATTTTGCTGGGACAGTAGATGAAAATCTATGTAAGCACCATGCTGGGCATTGAGGCAAGCTCCTTAGTATTGGATACCAGTACTGACAGGCCAGTCTGGGGGCACCAGTATCATCCTTGGCTTCCTGTCTGAGACCTTAGGAGAACCTGGGGAGGAGAGGCAAAGGGGAAATGCATATAATGATTGGTTTTTCCAGCTGAAAGATAGGGGTCCACTTTCCATGCTCGCTCTGTATAAATCCTTGTGCAGAAATCTTTTAGGTTGGTGGAAGTGAGGGGAGGCAACAGATCTATGTCCCGGGCATCCCCATTTTTGCTATGCTGAAGATTTGTGGATTCAGGTGCCAATTTCGTGAGAACGCTGAGGTTTCTGCTTAGCCTCTGCCTCGCCAGAGTATTTCTCTTTTCTGCAGGAATTGTGCCTGTAGATGTACTTGCAAGTCATCGCTGTCTCACAAAAACCATGGCTAGTCTGCAAAGGGGTAAGAACAAGTCATTCTCTGCTTGTTTATGCACCACATGACCATGGCAGATGTCTGGTTCATCAGTGGTTATCTTGAAGGAAGTAGGTCCTTGAAGGCCGTCAGTGGTGATTTTGAACTGCTAGCACCTCTTTTGATTGATAAGGTAGATGCATTTGGTTTGGGGTCCATGTGCCCCTGAATGCATCTTCCTGTCAGCGTGGCCCCAGGCATAATCTGATGCATCCGTTGTTGGTGTCTCCGCTCGGCTGGGGCAATGTGAATGGCCGTCCTTGTTTTGTGACAAGCCCTGCCCACCATCAAAACTCGTGCAACAAATCCAGAGCCCAGAAACGCCCAGCTCAAACCAATATTCAGTGGTGGATGCAGGATACAGCTCAAAGCTCGCAGAATTAGTCTTGTGATAACTGGGTCTTTTGCCAACATTTTGGAACAGGTGTCGCCGTCTTTGTTTGTTCGATGTGAGATACAAGCCATCCAAGTAAAGCTGTGTTTAAGCTTGCACCCCAGTAATGTTGCTTCCTCGAGAGGGTACAAGTTTTGATTTCTTTTGCTGACCGGTACCGTGCATGCCATAGAAATCTTTTTACAAATGCCAGATGCTGTAGAAGAATGTCCTTGTTTTCTGCTTGAATTAAACAGTCGCCCAAGCAAGGGTATATTTGTACATTCCTCTGTCTGCAGAATGCAATTACTGGTGCCAGGCACTTTGCAAAGACCATGGGCGGCTAGTAGATAAGCCAAAGGGCAGTGCAGAGAATTGGAAAATGCATTGAGCCAGCCTTGAATCTGAGGTATCTAATGCATATTTGTCTGACATGCCTCTTTAGGTCTAAAGTCACCAGCCAAGCCGCTTCTTGCCCAGCATGGGCAGAAGCTGCTACCAAAGTCAACATTTTGAATTTTGTTTATATCCAGGAATGTGTTCAAAATAGATAGGGTCCAGTATTGGCCTCCAGGCCTTGTCCTTTCTCGGTACCAAGAACAGTCAGTAAAATCCTTGTCCCTGCTCTTGCTCTGGGTAACTAGTTGAATATTCCCCCATGTCCATGAGGGATGAGACTTGTTTTTGTGCTCTCTGCCCATTGATTATTTGGCCAGATCTGGCACACCCGCTTGCCTCTTTGGCAGGGTAACGGAAATGGAACTTGTAAGCCTTGTGACACGATATTTTAAGACACACTTGTCCTGGGTTATACGTGCCAATTTTGAGAAAAAAAAGTTATGTACTCACCATAACGTTCCATCTGAGTAGGTACTTCATTTGTCTGCAACCTGTGGGCATCGGATCCGATCTCGGATCCGAGCCGGCAGCTTCACAAGCTACAAAAATCCGGAAGCTCCGAGCCTCCTCCCCTACCCATAATCCCCTGCCCCTATTACCTCAGATCGATTTTGCCCAATCTAAGTCATAACCTCGACAGAGGTATACTGAAGACTTAATCTCAAGACAGCAATATTTCAGGTAACCAGAAAAACCCGAAAAAGGGTTACGGGGATGGCAGGGGGGCCGGTTGCAGACAAATGAAGTACCTACTCAGATGGAACATTATGGTGAGTACATAACTTCTTTATCTGAAGTAGTTACTTCATTTGCTCTGCAACCTGTGGGGCAGAGTCCCCAGCTACCTAGACAATAAACCTGGGTGGCCTTATGGAAGGATATTCCGAAGCACCGTGGAGCCAAAAGAAGCCCTACTTCTCGATATCATATCCAGTTTATAATGAGAAATGAACGTATGAGAAGAGGACCAAGTAGCTGCTGAACATATGTCGTCCAAAGGAACCCTGGACAAGAAAGCTGCTGAGGTGGCGATGGACCGGGTAGAATGAGCGTGTATTCCCATAGGAGCTGGTTTGCCTGAAGATACATACCCCTGAACTATACATTGACAAATCCAATTTGCTAGGGTCACTTTAGAAATGGCCCTTCCCCTGACTGATTTTGCAAAGGACACAAACAACTGATCAGACTTATGTAAAATCTTTAGTTCTGTGCAAGTAAAAACGTAGTTGCCTGTGTGTAACGCCCAGTCTGTGCAATATGTACTTCCTTATTCTGAAAATTTGGAAAGAACACGGGCAAATTGATTGATTAATATTTGATTCCGAAGCCACCTTAGGTAAGAAAGACTGGTTAGTCCTGAGAGAGACTCTATCCCTGTGAAAAATGAGATAAGGGGGTTTTCATACACAGTGCTTGGAGTTCCGAAGCCCTCTTAGCAGAAGTAATAGCTACCAAGAAAGCCGTTTTCCAGGACAAGAATTTTAAAGGAATCAAGGCTGCAGGCTCAAAGAGTGGACTCGTCAGGGCTTGCAAGACTAGTGTCAAATCCCATGGGGCACCCACCGCTTTCACAGGTGGTTTCAAGAGAAAGATGCCTCGCAATAAAGTTTTGCATAACTTTGTGGGATGCTAATGACCCTAGTCCATCTTCCACATGAAAATGGGAAATGGCTGCTAACTGCCACCCAACCTTAACCAGTGAAGCATTTGCTCCTGCTGAAAAATCAGCGACAGGAAGTCCAGGATTGTCGGAATAGGAACTGTAAAAGGATCCAGGCCCTTTGTCTGTTGCCCAGATAGAAGCGTTTCCACTTGCTATTATATATTTTCCTTGGTAGCCGCTTATGAGCCGCTACCAGAATGGCCTCACTGGTGATGAGATACCGAGTCCTAGCCATCAGAGGAACGGGTTCAACCAAGCCACAAGCTTGAGGTTTACCAGGTTCGGGGTTTGACATCCTGCGGGATGAGAAATCAGGTCTGGAATGGGTTCAAGTATCCAAGGGGGAGTTAAACTGAGACTGCAGGTATGGGAACCAGATCTGGCGAGGCTAGAATGGGGCTATGAGGAGAACTCTGCTCCCCAACCGAGAGGCTTTCTTGTATGAGTGTTTATGCTTACCCTCTCCTTCCGCTTTATGACGAAGACCGAGGCCAAGCATGAACAAGAGCTGCTCAGAGTCCCCCTCGGGAGTATTGTGAAGTACTCGCTGCATTTTGTGTTTAATGGAGAAGCAAAAGATCGAGGAGGCCAACCCCACTTGCGAAGATCTGCTTCGCAACTGATGGATTGAGAGTAATTACCACTGCATGGAGGAGAATTATCCCACTCCAGTTTGTCCGCTAATATGTTGGACCATCCCGGAATGTGCTGCTACTAGAAAGCGGTTGGTGGATATCGCCCATCTCACACTCATAGCTTCTCGACAAAGGGGACAAGACCTGGTTCCCCCCTGTTTGTTTATGTACCAGACTACCGACATATTGTCTGTCTGGATTGCAACAGTCCCCAGAGGAAGAAGGTCGTGGAGAGCTTGCAACGCTAGAAGCACCGCCCTCATCTCTAGGACATTGATGAGCAGAGCGGTCTCTAGGGAAATCCATGTGCCTTGGACGGTTCTGCCCGAACAATGCCCCCCCCCCCCCGAGGCGAGAAGCATCCGTGATAAACTTGGCTTGGGGCGGGGGAATCACAAAGGGTCTCCCTTGCCTCAGCTCTCGAGAGTGAAGCCACCAAGGAAGGGAATCCCTGCAAACTCTGCTCAATGGAATCGGGGAGCTTAACGGGTGGAGTAATAGCGACCACTGAACCTGGAGGGTCCATTGTAAAACCCGCATTCGCAGGCATGCATGAAGGGATAGACAGATTGTCGCTGCCATAGACCCTAGTGCCCTCAGGACTAATTCCGCTGCAGGAGCTTGGTTCTGAAGAAGAGTAAGCACCTGAAGCGACAAGCTGCTCAGCCTGTCCGATGTCAGAAAGGCTCGAGAAGCACGGGTATCCAATCTGGCCCCTATGAACTCTAAGACTTGTATGGGGCGAAGGAAGGATTTTTGAAGATTCACTGAGATGCCTAGACTCTGGGCAAGAGTCAGAGCGTAATCTCTTGCAACGCAGAGTTGATTTCTGTTGGCGGCGGTAAGAAGCCAGTTGTCTAGGTACGGGAAAACCTGAATGCCCTGAAGTCTCAGGTGGGCTGCAACCACTGCCATGACCTTGGTGAACACCCTGGGGGCTGAGGTGAGGCCGAACGGAAGAAACCTAAACTGAAAATGACTGGCTCCCACCCAGAAGCGGAGAAACCTTCTGGATCATCTGTCCATCAATATGTGGTAGTACGCATCCTTGAGGTCTATAGAGCACATCCAGTCGTTCTCCTGCAGCAAGGGGAGAATTGATTGAAGTGTGACCATCTGGAATTTTTCCTTGGGGATGAACAGGTTCAGAGCGGACAAGTCTAGGATGGGTCTAAGGTCCCCCGTCTTCTTTGGCACTAAAAAGAACCTGGAGTAATAACTCAATCCGGACTGATCTGGGGGGACGGGCTGGATGGCTCTTTCTTAGCAACTTCGAAACCTCTGAAGCCGCTGCCTCCCTCTGATCGGGTGGAACATCGGGGAGGCGTCTGCTTGAAGGGGGGAAGGCTTAGGAAGGGAATGGAGTAACCTCTGGATATGACACGGAGCACCCATCGATCTGTCGTAATGGACTCCCAATTTGACAGATGCTCCGTCAACCACCCCCCCCCCCCCGACTGCCTCCAGAGATGGACAGTCTGGTAAGCCCTCAGGGCTGCTGCGCGGGTCTGTCTGAGAAAGGCTCTCTAGACCTGAAATTACACGCCCCCCCCCCTCTGCCTCTGGGCCGGCGTCCACCTTGTCCTCCTCTGCCTCTGGAGGACGAGGGGTCCGAAGCTCTATGGGATTGCTGAGACTTGCAGAAGCACAGCTTCTTTTGTCCCCTCTGATTCCTTCAGAAAGATAGTTGAGGATTAGAGAAGCGGACCCCGACGGCAGACATCTTCCTGTCCTTCTCGCTTTGGACCAGCGTTTCGCAAACGGTCTTGCCAAAAAGCGAAGACCCGTCAAAGGGCATATTCGCGAAGGATGCCTCGAAGGGTTCTGCGAAATCGCAAAGGCGGAGCCAGGCGTGATGCCACAAGAAGACCCCGGCTCCGCTGGCCCTAGCGGCTCCCTCCGTTGCATGAGAGTAGCCGCATGGACGTGTTAGATATGGATTTCAGAGTGGCCATACAAGTCGAAAACACATTCTTGTCCTCGACCGACATGGACTCCGGGGGGGCTGCAGCGTATTCCTTAATCAAGTCTCACTGTAGCCTAATGGTATGTGCCATATAATTCAGCGCCCTCACAGAGAAGGTCGCTGAAGCAAACATCCGCTTCCCAATGTGGTCCAGCGCCTGAGATTCCTTATCCGGCGGGTGGACCGAAGAACTCTCTTGGGCGAGTTCTCTCTTCGTGGCAGCCGCCACCAACATGGCATCAACCGGAGACCCCTTGGCCCACGACTGCCTATCTGATGGGGGGCTAAGGACTTTGTCGGGCCGTCTCGGGATTGGCTCCACGGTGTTGGGGTCCTTCCATGCCCTGGTAGTAATAAGGTCTACCAGGGGGTCAGCCGGAGGGGACACCCAGGAGGTAGACGGGCCTGCCTCAAACGTCTCCAGGAACACATTCATCCACGGAAGGTTTTTGGGCAGACCACCCCCCCCCTAATACACAACATCTCCATGATGTCTCCAAAGGAGACATCCTCGGGGGGTGATCTTGGGGAACCTCCTGTTTCATCCAAATCTGTGTCTGTGGTGATGGACTCAGGGGAGTTCAGGTGCCTCCTTTTACACCTCCGTTTACGAGGGTCCTCCTCGGTGGGACTGTCCGAGGAGGGCTCGTCAATGGCTTTCTGTTCCTCCACGGGAACAGCCTGTCCCAATGGACGGATGGAGGAGGATAGACCTATATGCAGCGGGGGTGTGGGAGGATCCGAAGCCCGGACAGGGGACCTCGACAGCACCCTCTCCACTACAAAGCCAAAGGGGAACTACTCTTCCCAGGCTCAGAGAGCAATCTCCGCGGCTCCGAGGTAGGGACCGGAGTCTGAGCCGATGCAGTCAGATCCGAGAGAGAAGTGTGCTCTGACCTCAGCGGCGCCGAAGACGCATCAACTCCCCCGGATCAGATGCTCGGCCCCGAGAACTCAGATCCGAAATACTCGAGGGCATGGTCGGCGAAGAGACCGGAGCTATCGGCACCAACGAATCCCCAGCTCCGAAAGGGCCCGGATCCGATGACTCCAAAACCCGAAAACGGGTTGGAGAAGGAGTGATCGGAGCGAAGACAAAGGCCGCACTCCCCCCCTGAGGGGGGAGGGGGGGAGGCAAGAGCACCCCCATCTGCATTTTGGTCTGCAAGAATAGACGCATCATCCGATCCATATCTGCGTCGGTGAGGCTCCTGGTCGACCTGGAAGTCGTCGTCGAGGCAGGCCGGGAGGGTCGCCTCGATGACCGCGAGGGAGACCGGTACTCCCCCTCTGGTTCCGGCAAAAAAACAAGGCGAACGGAGCCAAGAGGGGGAGGATCCAGAAACCTCGAGGGAGAGCTAGCCAGCTTAGATGAAGGGGCTGAGGGTTGAGTCTCAGCCCACCTTTTTTGAGACTTGTGTCTCCTTATCTTTGTGCCTCTTCTCTTTAGAGGAAGAGGCACCAGAGTCCCCCGAACTTAAATCCAAAGCGGGAGGTTGAGTCCCCAGTTGAGCGGGGGGAGCAGAAGGCACTGGGGCTGAGGAGACAGCCTGAGCCTTGGAGGGGGAGGAAGAAGCAGCCGAATCCTGAGGGAGCAAGCCCGCCAGGATCAGCTTATTCTTCCTGTCCCTAAGTGCCCGGGGGTTAAAGGCTGCACAGATTTGGCAAGCCGTTGATAAATGGGCCACCCCCAGGCATAAAACGCACTGAGTGTGGCCATCAGCAGGAGAAAGCTTATGGCCACACACAGTACATTTTGAACAAACGGCCTTGGGCCCTTCAGCCATTACCACAAATGCACGCACACCCAAACACTAAGTGGGGGAGAGGTGGACACAGAAAACTAACACTACTACACAAAAAAAAACTAACTATACTGTCTATAGGGGCACTAAAACACACAACAATCAAACTCTGAGAAAAAGCTTTTCTCTAAGAGAAAAAGGAACACTCACCAATTTAGCTAAGGAGCTCTTCAAAAAGTAGCTGTCTTCAGCCGTGGCAAAAACGATCTGAGGTAATACAGTTAGTGGCAATGGATTATGGGTAGGGGAGGAGCTAGGAGCTCGGATCTTGTAGCTTGTGAAGCTGCCGGCTCGGATCCGATGCCCACAGGTTGCACAGCAAATGAAGTAACTACTTCAGATAGTGCTAGTTTTCCCCCCAAGGGTGATGCCAGGAGATACGTGCTTGGTGCAGGCAGAGGGAAGTCAATGGGACTGTTTCCTGAATGGTTGTGATTTGTCTTCTCCAACTTTGGAGGTAGAAGCTCCCCATTGTTTTGAACGGGAATGAACCTTGCGCCTGGGATCTGCCTCTAGGGAGTCTGGTTCTGCCCCTTTGAGGTCTGACACAGGAAAGGACCAATTCTTTATTGGTCAGTGTCTACTAAACCTAGGTGGCTGTACCTGTAAAAAATCTTTGACTGTTTGCATAGCTTTAGCTTTGCCCTCCATTTTCTTTAACACCTCTTCTGCCTTAACACCAAACAAAGTATCATGCTGTAATGGAGCATCTAATAATTTAACTTTAACATGATCAGGCAAATTTTGTTCCTTTAACCAAGCATGCCTCCTAATAACAGAACCTGTATCTGCGGCCCTGCAGGAGGCCTCTAAGGAATCAAAACCACATTGCAAAGTATGCTTTCCAACTTGTTCAGCTGCATGCAATATATCCTGCATTTCCTTGTTTTTTGCACATTGTGTTTACCAACATTTTCTGTTTAAGCAATGCCATGACATGTTGATATTTGAGCATATGAAATTGACAGTTTAAGGCCCTTATAGCCAAGGTAGCAGATGTGTAAACCTTTTTTCCCCATCTATCCAGTGCCCTAGAATCTCTGTCAGAGGGGATAGGGTTTTTTGCAGCGGAAGCCTTAACTCCTTTGGGACCCTGAGAAATAGTTTCTGGGTCTGCAGCAGGGTTTTTAAAAAGGAATTTATGAGAGTCAGGAACCCTGTAGTATCTGTCTGACTAAACAGCAGCTGGAGGTATGGAGTCTGGTGTAAGACTAGACTCCGAAAACACATCTACAATGTCTAACACAGGTGGGATGGCTAGTGGCTTGTGTTGAGGTAGTAAAAGGAAATCCCTGAGCCTCTTTTTGGATTCTGAAAAATCTTGGCTCTCCCAGTGGAAATGCTCCCTCATGGTATGTAAGGTTTCCCCAAAAGAATAGTCATCAGGAGGAGAAGCTGAAGGTATAGATTCTTCAGCATCAGAATCCTCATGGGGGGGGGGTATTCCTGATCAGAAGAAATGGAAACCTGATCTGAATATTCAGTCAGTCTCTTGCCTAGGCCTCTTATCAGGAGGGGGATGGGAACCCCTGATCAAGGTAATCAAGCCTTCGGCCATTTTGAGCATCTGCTTTTTGAGCATGGAGGCCTGCCCACGTGACTCTCGAGTTTGCTTCTTTGTCTTTGAAGGTGCTTTAGTCTTTGCTTTTGAAGTTGGTTTAATGTATACATGTTTAGGTCTGAATACACCTTCAGAAGCTGGTGCCTGCTCAGCGGCTCCGGACCCATCTGAAGGAATAGCATCCGAGGCTCCAATACCTTGAGTTTACAGCGGCACAGCCGACTCCACGTGGGAGTCGGTAGCAGCCTGCGACTCTAAAGTAGCGGGCATCAGTGGCTGCGAAAGTGCCTCACTGAGAACAGACGAACCGGCGACTGGCTTAGGAGAAGCTTCGTCATCGGTTTTGGGCCTCGGTTGTCTATCTTTTTCTTTGCGTTTTTTTGTGAACTCCGGTAGACAGATGGCTCTCCGATGACATTTCTGGGTAATTAAACCTGCGTCCAAAATAGTTTAATGCAAAATCATACCGACGCTTAATAGTGCGTTGGTTAAATCTAGCACAAAACAGACAACCTGAAACATTATGGTCAGGGCCTAGGCAAGGAATACAGTAAGAATGAAAGTCCTTATGAGGCATTTGCTTCCTACAAGAAATACAATTATTAACTTTTTCTAACATTGGTCTGGAGCAAGAAAGCTTTATAGAAGACTTCGGATCTGAAACTAACACGAAAATCTCAGGAGTCTGCCGACCGGCACTTGCGAACTGCTTCTGCTTCGGGCACCGTGCAGCAAGAAAGACTAAAGAAAATTGCGGCCGCATCTTTTATACCCTCAACGACCTGACGTCAGGGAAGGGGCGACAGCAGCCGACGCAGGACCCAGGACTTTGGAATTCAGGCCGACTGAGGGCACCCTGCCAGCAGGATTACCCAAATGTAATGACTGCAAAGTACAGTTTTGTACCTACCATAAATGTAGATGTCTGATAGATATGCAACTGCAGTCATAACATATAGGTTTGTCCTGCCTCAAGCAGCCCTCAGTCGGCCGGATTCCAAAGTCTGGGTCCGACGTCGGCTGATGTCGCATTTCTCTCCGTCAGAGCAGCTGGAGTATATAAACATCAGCCGACGCCATCTTCTTCAGTGTTTCTTGCCCCAGATGCCAGGTGCCCTCCAATGAAGGCTGTAATCAAATTGGAAGACAAAAATAGGTTTCCAGACAATAAATAAGCAATAAACAGATACACCATAACAGATATCCCCAGCTAAGGATAATAGGGATAGGAGTGGACCCACGGCATAGAGGGGAAGGAGGGAGGGAAAACCCAACTGCAGTTGCATATCTATCAGACATCTACATTTATGGTAGGTACAAAACTGTACTATGTCCTTCAAGAATGCAACTGCAGTCATAACGTATGGGTTGAATACCATAGCTTAGCTGGGGGAGGTGGTATGCTCTAGGAAAAGGATGGTGTAGCTATCAATCCCTGCAGGACTGCCGAAGGAAACCCTGCTCTGGATCTGGAATATAAAGGGAGGTTGTAGTGTTTGGAAAATGTATGCACGGAGCTCCATGTGGCAGCTTCTAGAATGTCTTTTGTAGGCACCCCTCTTAAAAAAGCTGTAGAGGTGGCTGTAGCTCTGGTGGAGTGTGGTCTGACATTGGCTGGCACACTCTTTCCATGGAAGGAATAACAGAATCTGATGCAATGTCCAATCCATTTTGAAATTGTCTGTTTGGAAATTGCTTTTCCTTGTATTCCAGGGGCGTAAGCTACAAAAAGCTGATCAGACTTCCTTCTGTCTAGGTAGTAGCAAAGTTGTCTGTGTATGTCCAAGGTATGTAACAGTCTTTCCCCTTTGTTCTCAGGATTGGGAAAGAAAGTAGGCAGGTGAATTGCTTGATTTAAAGAAACCCTGGATACCACTTTTGGCAGAAAAGTAGGGTTGGTTCGTAGGGAGACCCTGTCTCTGTGAAAAGTTATGAACGGTGGTATTGCCATTAAGGCCTGTAATTCCGAAACCCTTCTTGCCGAGGTTATGGCCAGCAGGAAAGCTGTCTTCCAGGAAAGAAATTGTAACTCCACAGAAGCTGCTGGCTCAAGGGAGGTAAAGTCAATTTTCTAGGACAAAATTGAGGTCCCAAGCTGGTACTGGTGCCTTTCTTGGGGGCTTTATATTCTTGATTCCTCTAAGAAATTGCCTTGGCAAAGGATGTGAAAACACAGGTGGATCAGTGTTGTATCTAGCTGAGATAGCTGAAGCATGTATTTTTATGGAAGAGTATGAGAGTCCGTTGTGTAACATATCTGCCAAGTATTCCAGAATGAGAGGGATGCTCAAAAGTGATGCATCATGACCCTTGTTGGTATTCCAAATGCTGAATCTCTTCCATCTGGCTGAGTAAGCCTTTCTGGTGAATGGTCTGCGGGCTTCTGTTAGTATCCGCTTAACTTCCTTGGAGAGAGGTAAATTGAGGTTATTTATGGGATTTCCCAAGCTGTTAGCTGTAGAGTCTGGATGTTGGGATGAATAGTCCTGAAGTTGTGTTGAGTCAGAAGTTGAGGCCATTGTGGAAGGGCCCAAGTTTTGTTGTGACATATGCTCCGTAGTAGTGGGTACCAGTGTTGTCTTGGCCAGTCTGGAGCTATTAGGATCCCCTTCGGTTGCTCTGCCTTGATCTTTAATAACACTGTGGTCATCAGTGGCAGGGGTGGAAATGCATAAATTATTAGGGAGCTCCACTTGAATGAGAGGGCAACTACTTTCCATGCTTGTGGATGATATGTCCTTGAGCAGAACTTTAAGTGATGATTGAGGTGGGAGGCAAACAGGTCCATGTCCGGCCTGCCCCATCTCGAGGCGAGTCGTATAAAGATGTCTGGATGTAGCCTCCATTCGTGGGGGCCCAGGAAATTCCTGCTTAGACTGTCCGCCAGAACATTGTCTTTGCCTGGAACAAACTGGGATTGTAGCTGTATGTTTAGACCCAGTGATTTTTCCCAAAGATTCATTGTCAGTCTGCAAAGGGTAAGAATGAGTGCCCCCCTGCTTGTTTATGTACCACATCACAGTGGTGTTGTCTGTCCGTATTAGTAGGTGGCCTTGTTGAAGTTGTTGTCCAAAGGCCTCTATGGCATGCATTACTGCTAGCATTTCTTTTTGGTTGATATGCAGATGTGTTTCCTTTGGGGACCATTGCCCTTGAATACATCTGCCCTCCATGTGCGCCCCCCCATCCAAGGTCTGAGGCGTCTGTGGTCATTGTCTGTGTTATCTGAGGTTTTTTGAACGACATGCCTGTGTTTAACTGGCTTACTGTGGCCCACCATAAAAATTCCTTTTGTAGACATGGAATGAGTGGAATAATTGCTTCTAGGTTGTTGCTGTGTTGAGACCATAAGCTTTTTAAGTACCATTGAAGCTTTCTCATGTGTAGTCTTGCTAGTGGGACCAAGAGAATGCAGGATGCCATGTAACCCAGGGCCTGTAGGAAACTCCTTGCAGTCATCTGGGTGAGCTTTGCTAAACTTTTGAAGTAATGAGTTAACTTCTTTGCTTGTCTTCTGTCAGGTAAGCCATTTGAGAGGCTGTGTCTAGTTTGGCTCCTAAGAAGGTTATTTGCTGGGATGGCTGAAGTCTTGACTTTTGAAAGTTGACTGTGTATCCCAGAGCCTGTAGCAAGTGTATGACATAATTCAAGTTTTTTGTCAAGGTTAGTTTGTTGTCCGCTTGTATGAGGCAATCGTCCAGGTACGGGTAGATTTAAATCCCCTGGAGCCTGCAATGAGCAATTACTGATGCCAGGCATTTCGTGAATACTCTGGGCGCAGTAGATAAGCCAAATGGTAATGCTGAGAATTGATAATGCTCTGGCCCTGCAAGTAATCTGAGGTATCTTCTGCAGCTGTGTCTGATAGGGACATGCAGGTATGCCTCCTTGAGGTCCAGAGTAATCAGCCAAGACCCCTTGCCCAGCACGGGAAGGAGTTGCTGTAAAGTCAGCATTTAGAACTTTGGTACTATGAGAAAAGTGTTTAGACCGGACAAGTCCAGTATTGGTCTCCATTGAGTTTCTTTTCTTGGAACAAGGAACAGTCTTGAATAAAACCCCTGGCCTTGTTCTTGTTGTGGAACTGTTTCGATTGCTTTGATCTGAGCAAGCAGAGAAATTTGCTTGATAGCCTCTGCCCTCTGATTTTGTTTTCTTGGCAAGGTATGAAAGTGGAACCTGTAACCGTGGTCTATAATGTCCAGTATCCATTTGTCTTTTGTCAGTTTGTGCCAATTTCTTGAAAACAGAGATAACTTTCCGCCCAAAGGAGCTTCTGTTTGCTCCTTGGTCAGCGGAAGTAGAGGAAAGTCATTGAGCTTGTCCCTGCGGGGCAGGAGAAACCCCTGTGTCACTTCTTTGGTTTGTTGGTTGCCATTGTCGCCCCTGTAGGATCCTCTGTATTGCCCTCTTCCTCGGGCACGCCTGTTTTTACCCCTTTGAAATCTTTCAGGATTAGGAAAGGACCAGTGTTTAGAAGCCCAGTTCCTGCTGAATCTGGGCGGCTGAACCTGGAGGAAATCTTTGACTGTCTGTACTGACTTGGCTTTTTCCTCAATGGACTTTAACACATCTTTAGCATTAGCACCAAAAAGCTTGTTCTTTTCCAAGGGAGCATCAAGAAGCTTTGCCTTAACATGATCTGGTAAAGGTTGTTCTTTTAGCCATGCATGCCTACGAATGACCGCCCCTGTCATAGCTGCCCTACATGAAGCCTCCAATGCATCATATCCACACTGCAAAAAATGATTGCTAACTTGCTGAGAATTATGCACAGCCTCCTGCAAAGACTTCCTATCTAAAGGTTCAGGAGAGGCCAAACTTTTCTGTAAATCATCTAACAGGAAATCCTGATATTGAAACATGTGAAAGAGACAATTGAGAGCTCTCATAGATAAAGTAGTGGAGGTATAGACCTTCTTCCCCCATCTCTCTAAGGACCTTGCTTCCCTGTCGGAAGGCAAAGGATTTTTGGATGTGGTAGCTGAAACCCCTTTAGCCCCCCTGGGAAATTGTTTCTAAATCAACAGCATGGGCCCTAAATAAATGAGAATGGGTTTCTGGAACCCTATAGTATCTGTCAGGCTTGACAGGAGCAGGAGGAAGAGTATCAGGGGTAACACTGGAGTCAGAGTATAAATCATCCAAAACATCAAGCACAGGAGATATAGCTAAGGGTCTGTGTTGAGGCTTTTTAAGGAAGGTTCGAAGGCGCTTTCTGGAATCAGAAAATTTCTGGCCTTGCCACTTAAAATGCTCCCTCATGGAATGCAGAACTTCCCCAAAAGAAATATCCTCAGGAGGGGAGGCCGAGGGGATGGAGTCCTCTGCATCTGAATCCTCATAGGTCTGGAAGGGCTCTTCCTGGCTTTCAGAGGGAACAGAGTCCTCAGAATCTTCATCTGAGGGCAGAGGGTCAGGGGGTTCTGATCAGAAAAATTAAATCTGCGGCCATGGACATGATCTGAGTTTCAGGAGTAGTCTGAGGTATGTTTCTAGCAGTAAGATGTTTGGACTTGCTGGCTGCCTTGGCACGTGTGTAGGCCTTGATAGACATGGACATGGGAGGCCTAGCCGCTCCACGTGCAGGAGTTACCTTATCAACAGCATTGGTCTCGGGCATTTCCTCGGTTTCGGTATCCGGAGGAAAATCAATAACTGGCGGAGTGGCCTCCGGTATCGGAGGTATCGGTAATGCGGTGTCTTCGGTTCGGAGCGGTGGAATAACCGCCTCAGAGGGAACCGGAGCACTCGCGGTTAGTTTTGGCGTGGTGTCGGTTGAAGACGCGGGCCGAGGATGTCTGTCCCGGTCTTGGTCCCGGTCTTTTCGTTTCTTAGGAGTCTGCGTTGTCGGTTGTTCCGACGGCATTGTATAATCAAATTTTTCGCCGAAAAAGTCTTCAGCGAACTCCGCCCGGCGCCTGAGAGTGCGCTTGTTGAAGCGAGCACAGGCCGAGACGTCATGGTCTGGGCCAAGGCAAGGGAGGCAGTAAGAGTGGAAATCCTTATGAGGTATTTGTTTACCACAAGACAAACAATTATTTACTTTTCAGTAATTTCTGACATCGGCTGAGGCAAGAAAAGGTCCCCAACGGGGTACTTAGCTTTTTTTGATGACTTCGGTTTCGAAGAATACAGAAGCTGACCGACCGGCACTTGCGAACTGCTTCTGCTTCGGGCACCGCGCGGCAAGAAAGACTGAAGAAGATGGCGTCGGCTGATGCTTATATACTCCAGCCGCTCTGACGTCGGAGAGAAATGCGACATCAGCCGACGTCGGACCCAGACTTTGGAATCCGGCCGACCGAGGGCTGCCTGAGGCAGGACAACCCATATGTTATGACTGCAGTTGCATTCTTGAAGGACATCAGTGAAACACGAAGAACATCAAGTTAGCAACTCTATGGGATGCAACTCCCAGACTTGCTCTGAGTTGATTCTAAACGACAAAAAATACACTGAACCCACAGCCATCGCCAATATCCTGGCAGACAGGTTCAGTGCAAACTTCTCCACCCCTCCCCCCCAAAAGAGCAAGTATCTATCCCGGCAGAGGGCTGCCTCCCAAACATCTCTGATGCTCAGGTGAAGGCTGCCCTCTCCAAAGCAAAAAACACTGCTTCCATGGGACCAGACGGCGTCCCAGGTTGCGTCCTACATGAACTCCAAGAGGAACTAATCCCTCAAATAAAACAGCTATACAATCTCAGCCTCACTACAGGATATGTGCCCACAGAATGACGACAGCAACAGTGGTCCCACTCCACAAAGGTGGAGCCTCTACAGACCCTGGAAACTATCGCCCCATAAGCCTGACTAGCTTAGTCTGCAAGGCTATGGAGAGGATCATCATGGAGCTCATAAACAAAGACATTGGGGACCTACAGACACTAGATCCTACCCAGTTCGGCTTTGTCAAGGGCAGATCCTGCCTTTTGAACCTGGTTGACTTCTTCGAAACAGTCACCAAAAGCCATAGATGAAGGGAAGGTAGTCCACACAGCCTATCTGGACCTTGCAAATGCATTTGACACAATACCCCACTCGGGCATCATAGATAAGCTATCCAGCTTAAATAAACCCCTATGTCACAAGATGGGTCTCAAACTGGCTCAAAGACAGAACCCACAGAGTGAGAGTTGCTGGAGCCATGTCAGACTCGAAACCGGTCACAAGTGGCGTCCCACAGGGTTCTGTCCTGGGACCACTCTTGTTCGGTATATACTTTTCCGAGGTACAGGCAAACGTGGGAGGACTATGGCTCACCAATTTCGCAGACAACTGCAAACTGGGCACCATAATAGACTCCAGCTGACACAAACATCCTTCAAAAAGGTCTCTCAGAGATGGATAACTGGTGCCAGTGCCATGGTTTAAAGCTAAATGCCAAATAATGTATAGTCATACCCTTTGGCAAAAACAATGTGCCCACAAATTACCACATAGGCGGAAACCCATTAAGTACAGAGAAAGTTATTAGGGACCTGGGGACCCAAGTTGATAGCAATCTCTCCTTTGAAAACCACATTGCCAAAGTGGTTAGAAAGACCTTCTACATAGCCCACCTCATCACGAAGGGTTTCACATCTAGATCAAGAGAGGTAATAGTGCTCCTTTATTCATCCCTCATCAGGCCCATCATAGAATACAATGCCCCTTTTGGGATGTACCTTACCCGACACCTGCAGCAATTAGAAAGACCCCAAAAGTAACTCACCAAGAGGATCAAGGGTTTCAAACAGATGCCATATACTGCTCGGTTAAAAAAAACTCCAGCTCTACTCAGTTGCATGCCGCCTACTTCGAGGCGATCTATGCCTGACATACAAAGCTAGGTCAAATCCAGAATTAATGGACATGCTCCACCTCAGTAAATCTAAATCCCTTAGAGCCACACGCTCGAGGGACTTGAACCTCAGCACAGAAATAATTAGAACTTGCTGGAGGGATAGGTTCATAACCCAGAGGCTCCCTTCACTCTGGAATAGAATTCCAGTTCATGTGAGGCAGAGCACCTCACTGAATCTCTTCAAGAAGAATCTCAATAGGTGGATGGGGGATCGTAGGTTTGTCCCAGGGATTACTCCCGTGTCACTATTAGACAGAGGCACAGTAAACTAAACCTTAAAAAGGGCACAGTATACTCAAATCAAGGGGTGGCGTAAGCCATACAGAATCGGGCTAGGCTTATAATTGCCCCAGGGCAGATAGCCTAGTATGAACATATGAACCTATGAACCTCCAGGTCTTCATCAGCCTCGAGAGGAAAGTCTGAATTCACAGGTGCATCCAAAGACTCAAGCCTAAGCTTTTTGATCTTTGGATGCTGACAGAACGGGCACGATGGACCCTCCATAGCAAGTGCATCTCTTTCAGGTTGTAGTGTTGGGAGGTAGGAGGAGAGGGTTGTCTGTGTACATGACACAGTTGCTGCATTGCCCCAGTATGCCCAGATTCACCAGGTGGACAGGAGAAATCACTGGAAGCTGACCCTTGGACTCGTCTGTTTAGGTGCTTTTTTTTTTTTGCAAAGTACAAGAGCCGTTTTCCCTTAACTTTGCAAGGTACTTTACAATTATAGGTTGTTCAGTGCCTACAATTAATTTTTCCTTATTAAAACGGAGAGTTGAGTGCTTGGATCAGTTTTAAGGCTTCCTAGAGCTTTCCAGCAGGTTCTAGAGCAAGTGCTAGTCACAGGAGTTCAGATTTTAGTGCTACTACTGAGGAACCAGCTAGTTCTAAAGGAAAATTTGAAGAGCAGATTTTCTGGCACCTGGAATAGTTTAACTGTAGTCCCACTATGTGAAAAACGCATTAACACACGCATTTTTAAGCCAGAAAGTTGAAAGGGATAGAAAGCAGCCCAAAACGGCCAATACAATTACAATTTCAGAGCTGGAAACCACTCCTCTTGTGTTAGACAGGCAGTACAATGCTCACCACTCCCACTGGTAAGCATTAGGACTTTCCTCTACCACAGCAAGGTCTGGAAAGCTCTGAACACAGAAAATGAAGTCCTGAAACCAGCAAAGCCTGAGATCTGGACTATACTAGCTAGGAAAGGCGGGAAATGAGCAAACAAGATAGTTATTTTTTGGGGATTTTTTTCAGTTAAAACAGGCTAAAGAATACAATACAGTAAATAAACACAGAAAAGGCTAACACACGTGTGTGTAGCCCTAAACAGTAAATGCAATTAAAACTCTACAAAATTAGCAATTTAAAACTTTTTAACCGAAGCAAGGCAAGTGCACAACTGAAACCCAATTTTAGAGGCTGTAATACAGTATAATAAGTAGCTAGTCTACATATACAGAAAAGTCTATATATACATACAGAAAAGCAGCTAAAACACAAAACAATTCAGATGCAGTGCAACCTAGAGCACTTGAGTTGTAGCAATATTAAGGCAAATACAGTTTTAATAAATGCACTAAAATATACTCTATACTTCTAAAATGTTTGAGAAGCACAGTCAGAACACAAGGAGATTCAGGCAATTTTTTTTTTTTTAAAGAAAGGAGGAACAGAAGGAAAGAAACTAAGTGGGTTGGCCTTCTCAGATGTTCTCTCTGTATTAGGTAGAATGAACTAAACATGACTCGGAGGAGTTTCCAAGATCAAATTTAGAGTAGGGGCGGGCAACTGCAAGGCCAGCAGGTATAAAGACAACATGCCAATATGGGAGGGGAAGGTGGAAAGCTATTTTAGGCAGAAAACACTACAGAAATGTTTATCAAAGCAGAAAACCAGCAGTGAGCCAACAGCTATGAAATACAGTACAAGTACACAGTATACAACAAAATTGCTATAAATATCTAGAATAAGCAATAACTAATAAAAATAAGCAAAAAAACAGGCTGCTTATTGCTATATATCACAGATCAGGTGCTCCTCCTCAGATAGCTGTGTGTGTAATGTAGCAGAGGGCCCAAATAAACTCTTCCTGTCCAGTAGAGGAATTCATAATTACTGACTTTAAATTATCCGAAAACGTTTGATTATGCATTGTCAAGACCGCAGCTGAGGCAGAAACCCTGTAAACAGTACCAACATAGTCATGATCACTTTTTAAGGCATATTTAGAAACTTGAGACACGTTGGCACCAATTCAGTTCAAGACCTACATTCAGGAATCTGGGCAACAGAAAATTCTCTCAAATTGTTGGAACATTGCAGCATAAACTACCACATATAGCACTCATAGCTAAGAATTCTAACGGCTAAAGGAGAAGGAAAAAAATCTCCTTCCCAGTCTGTCCATCCGCTTACCATCTTTAGTCACAGGAACTGGGTTAGGGGTGTTAAGGAACCTGATCACATTAGAAGCAGTAGGTAAGATGGCTGTTGGATCTGCTCTTAGATGAGAAAAAGAAGTTATGTACTTACCAAGTAAAAAAACACGAAGTAAATGACCAAAATGTAGGAAAAAAAAGACAACAGCAGCATTGAACCAAACGATTTAATAGTTCAGCGCTTTAATCCGCTAATATAGCAAGACTTCATCAGAACAAGGAATAGTGCAGTCAGCATTAGTTATGTACTTACCATAACATTACATCTGGGTTGTCTACCTTCATTTATCCTTGACATATGGATTCGGTTTTGAGCATTGGAACAGACTCTGCCGTTACTACAGCCCGCAAGAACCAAAAACTCTCAAGCTTAAGTCCTATCCAGAATGCTCCTCTCCAACTTCGCCAGTTCCAGTTTACAGATACAGTCAGAATGTAAACCTAGTATCATATATGAAACCATATATAACTTGGACCAGATTTCATTCCACCAGGAGGTCAGAATGGAAGGGAGATGGAGGGTGGGGAGTCGAGGAAAAATGAAGACAGACAACACAGATGGAATATTACTGTAAAGTACATAACTTCTTTATCCGATGTTGTCAATTTTCATTTATTCCTTAACATATGAGACAGAGTCCCCAGCTATCAAGTACCTTGAGAGGACTCTGGGAAGGATCTTCAGAAGCACCATAGAACAAAAGGCTGCTCTTGCCCTTGAGACCAAATTCAATTTGTAATGAGTAATAAAGGTATGTGGGGAAGCCCATGTTGCAGCTGCAGAAATATCATCCACGGAAGCCTTAAAATGAAAATCTACTGAAGTAACTATAGCTCTTGTAGAATTTGTCCTGACAGGCCCAGGCAATTCAACTTACTGTATATGAAGGATATGCAACATGAAATTCTTCAGCCATCTAGATAAGGTAACCTTAGATACTGGCTTATCCCATTCTGGTATTCAGAATTGAAATTAACAGTTGGTCAGATTTTCTAATTTCTTTTGTTCTATGGAGACAGAATCACAACTGACTATGGACACCCAATAAATGCAAAGTGTATTCACTTTTGAGAAATTGGGTAAGAGAGACTGGTAAATCGATTGTCCGACTGATATTTGCCTCTGACACCACCTTTGGCAGAAAGGAAGTGTTCATCCTCAAGTAAACAATCTTTGTGAAATATCAAATATGGTGGTTTGCAAGATAAGGCTTGAATTTCTGAAACTCTTCTGGCAGATGTAATAACTACCAAAAAAGTTTTCCCAAGATAAAAGTTTAGGTCGCAGTTGACAGTAGGTTCAAAGGAGGAATGTCCTACCATTTGTAACACTAAAGTAAGATCCCAGCATACATGTGGATATTTACACGGAGGTTTTACAACAATGTTCCCCTTAAAAAAGAAGCTTTGCAAAGTTTGAGAAATTAATGAATATCTCTTGAACCCATTATGAAAGTCTGAAATAGCCACTAACTGAACTCTTAATAGTAGAATCAGAGGCTCCTTCAGAGAGTAAGGCTAAAAATTCTAAGATTTTGTAGATCGGAACAGAGAAAGAGACAATGTTATTATCATTAAGCCCAGTAGGAAATTCTCTGCCACTTACTCTTGCAGAGCTTCCTAGAGGAGGGTGTGTGTGATGTCAACAGAATCTTACGTACTGGGAAAGATGGAGAATTACACATGGCAATTACTGGAACTGGAGAAGCCAAGCTGTCAGTTTGAGCTTCTGAAGGTTTGGGTGAACTAATCCCTCTGGATGGGATAGGAGATCTGTATCTGGGTCCTGAGTACACTGTTGTCAAATCAGATAAGGCCAAAGAAAGGTGAACCATACCTGTCAAGGCCATAAGGGAGTAATAATAAATTAGGTCTACAACCTTATCTCTTTCTTCAGGAACTGAAAGGATTAAAGCAATGGGAGGAAAGGCATACAGAAGGCCAGAGGGCCAATCATGCAGGACAGCATCTCTTGGGGACTCCCCTGGAGGGAGGACAAGGACAAAGTAGAAGCTGCACTTGTTGCTCAGGAGTGATTCAAACAGATCACAGCAAGGCTGGCCCCAGCAACTAAATAATTTTCCTCGATACTTTGAAACTGAGACTACTTGTGAGGCAAGAGAAGGCATATGGCTCAGTTTGTCCACTATCACATTTGAACTCCCTGGAATTTGCATTGCTATCAGAAAGCGGTTGGAAGAGATCACCCACTGCCAGACGCAGAGAGCTTCTCGACAAAGTTGTTCCTCCCTGCTTGATGATGTACCAAACTACTGACAGTCTGTTTAGATCTCAATCATTCTCAAGGGGAGAGCAGTTTGAAAGGTCTGCAACGCTAAAAGCACTGCTCACAGTTCTAAAACGCTGAGATGTAAGCTAGCCTCCCATGGGGGACCAAGTGCCTTGGACAGTCTTGCCCAGATAATACCCCCCCCCACCCAATCTGGGAGGTGTCCATGGGTCACTATGGCTCGGGGTTGAAAAGGAACAAAAGGATGGCCCAAGAGAATTTCATACGACTGAAACCACCAAACTAGGTCTTTCTTGCAATGATTGGTAAGCAAAATCTAATTTCACATTGGTTAATACAGAATGGACCACTAAGAAGCTAGAAGTCACTGAAGAATTCTCATGTGAAATCTTCCTAGAGGAACTAATATAATGGCTGCTGCCATTGAGCCAAAGGCCTGCAAGACTAATCGTGCAGTTACTCTCTTGTTCCTGACAATTTTTTTTTTACTTTGGTATTGATCTTTCGCAGTCTTGGAAGGGGAAGGGAACCAACGCAAGTATTGGCATTCGGCACCACTCTTATGAACTCTAAAGTTTGTGTCTGGGTCAGTTGTGATTTTTCGCAATTTATGGCGATGCCCAGGTCTGGAGAATGTAGTCTCTTGCTTGTTCTAGAAAATGCCAGGTGGGAGCGGTTATGAGCCAGTAGTCCAAGTACGGAAACACCTGGAATCCCTGCAGTCTCAAGTAAGCTGCTACTACTGCTATGCATTTGGTAAAAACACCCTGGGGGCTGTGGTGAGGCCAAAGGACAGAACTCTGAACTAATAATGACAGTCTCCCAGCCAGAAGCGGATAAATCTCGTGGAGCGCTTGTCCATTTTTGTGTGGTAATACGCATCCTGGAGATCTATTGAGCACATCCATTCTTCCTTCCCTAGAAATGGGAGAACAGACTGAACACTAACCATTGGGAATTTTGTTCGAATGGACTTGTTCAAAATGCTCCGATCCAAAACTGGTCTCCAGTCCCCTTGTCTTCTTTGGCACTAAAAAGAACCTAGAGTAAATTTCAGATCCATCCTGGTCTGGTGAGACCTTTTGGATAACTCTTTTGAAGCAGTTTTTGAACTTTTAGTACTGTTGGCTCCCTCTGAGTGGAACATCGAGGATTCAGTTAGAATTGTTTGGAAAAGAGAGAAAGGGTATGGTGGATCCTCTGGTTACAATCCTTTGCACCCAAACATCTGAAGTTATTTGGACCCAGGAGTGCTGGAGCAAGGACAGACAGCCCCGACTGCTTCCAGAGGAAAGCAAACCAGGCCTCCTTTGAGAAGTCATGGTAGGATTTGCCAGGAAATGAGTCCCTGCAACCCTAATTTTGTGGGTCACCTCTGCTGTCTTCCGTTAAAACTCCCCCTCTGCCCCTGGGACAGCCACTGCCATGCGTGTCCTGCAAAGGCTTCTGGGACTTCCTGAATCACATCATCCCACTCCTTTGGTTCCTGGAGAACTGTAGAAAAATGTAGGCCTACTACAGAAAGGGTCTTTATATCTTTCTCACACCTGGACAAAGTTTCTAGTCATGTCTCCTAATTACTACACCTGATCCCACTGCTCTAGTCATCCCTTCCGCTGCATGTGCTATGAGCCTCACGGAAGAATTTGAAATGGACTCAAGGTTGCTTCTCAGCTGGCCACCCTAATCTTGGACCTCTTAAGACACGGCTCATGCCAGGGTATCTGATAGCTCCTTAAATCAGATTCCTTTGAAGTTTGGTGAAGTGCGTCATTAAGTTCAAAAGACTTCAATGCAAAAGATGAAGGGTAAACCCACTTTCCAAACCCATCGCCTGAGACTCTCTACTGGGAGGAAGCATAGTGGAACTTTCCTTAGCCAGTTCCTTTTTTGTGGCTGCCACTACTACCAAGGCATCTACTGGTAATCCCTTTGTCCAAAATTAATAGTCTTCTGGTGCAGAAAGAATTGTCTGGTCTCTTGGGAATAGATTCTATGTCAGGAGCCTTCCACACCAGCTGTGAAATCAACTTAATGAGCTCGTCAGCAGGCGGAGTAACCCAAGAGGTAGATGGTTGAGTGCAGAAGGCCTGCTGGTATACGGATTCCTCCAAAAAGGGCTTTTGGGACTTCTAGCCACTCCTCTGTTTAAGGACTTCCATGGGTGACCGTGGGGGAACCCTCCTCCTTACCAAATCAGCATCTCCTGTCATGGATTCCTCTGGGGAATCCAAGTGTTTCCTCTTACACTTCTTCTTCTGATGACCCTCCTCAGTGGGACAATTTGGGGAGGTATCAGAAGAGGACAAGACTTGAATAGCTGTGTCCTGTGACCTTGGCACTTGCTGCCCAAGAGTTGAGATCGAAGGAAGCTCTGGTCAAGAGGAAGGTTCGGGAATGTGCTCGGACAGGGAAGGAAACCACTGAATACCCACAGTGGACAAGGCCCTCTTCATAGCCTGGAAGGCTGGCCTCCCTGACGAGGGAAAGGAGCCCAGAACATAGAGATTGCCTCAGAACTGTGGCCACTCCCCGATCTGAAGACGATATTTCCGAAGCTGAAGCCAGAGTAGAACTAACATGTGCCAAAGCCCTGAGGTACAGAGACGGCTCTGAAAAGAAAGCATAATGGAGTCCTGGCCCTCAAAGCCAAAAACATAGCCAAGACACAGAGTTCTCCGGCTCAGACTCAGCTGAAGAACTCTGGGTAGAAATTGGTACTGAAAAAGCAGATCTCGTCAGAAGCGAAACAGTTGGTGGCAGAAAACTATGAGCCGGAATCTCCAAGGCCACAGAGGAAGTTAGAGGGAGAGGAGAAGGGGTCACAGAAGGAGGGGGAATCCAGCACCTAAGAGAGCTGGAAAGTACAGCTGTGTACACTTACCATAAATGTAGATGTTAGAGTGTATTCACTGTTTCAGTCCTAACCAATGGGTCCTCCGGCTCCTGGTAGTCCTGGATCGGCCAGAATACCAAAAGTAAATATGACGTCGAATGTCATCGGATGTAAAGGACGTCCAACACAAAGGAAGGCAGTTGACGTCACTTCCTCAGTCATTCTTGCCATAACACTCATAAGCCCCCAAAAAACAAGGCTCATACAAAAATCAATTTTGGCAAATACCAAATTTAGCCTGAACCTTAGGAAAAAAGAGAACAGGGGAGGACCAAAAAGGGGGAAGGAGGGAAGGAAACCAGGACTGCAACAGTGAATACACTCGAACATCTACATTTATGGTAGGCGTAAACAACTGTACTATGTTCATCGTGCTTCACTGTTGCAGTCCTAACCAATGGGTTGATTACTAAAGCCCAGAGAAAAGGGAGGAGGAACCAAAAGAATCAAGGATTGGAGATAATGCCCTGCAGAACTGCAGTGGCAAACCCCTGCCGTGGCTCAAGAAAACAAAGCCAAATTATAATGCTTTGTGAAAGTGTGAACCGAAGACCATGTCGCAGCCTCCAAAATGACTTTAGTAGGGACACCCCTTAAAAAGGCTGCAGAAGTGAAAGCTGCTCTAGTTGAGTGGATCCTAACCCCTTGAGGAAGAACCTTGCCATGAAAGGAGTAACAGAGAGAGATACAATGTGCAATCCATTTAGAACTGGTTTGCTTAGAAATAGCCTTGCCCTGGGCTACAGGGGCAAAAAGTAGAGATGTGTACACTTACCATAAATGTAGATGCTAGAGAGTGTATTCACTGTTGCAGTCATCACGTTTGGGTTATCTGCTTGCAGTAGCCCTCAGTCGGCCTGATTATCAAAGTTTTGGGTCCTGCGTCAGTTGCGGTTTCATCTTCCGTGACGTCAGGTAGTCAGGGGTATAAAGCATGCGGCCAACACCATTACATCAGTTTTTCTTGCCCCAGATGTCAGGTGCCTCCCCAATGGGAAGCAATTATATATATATATATATGTATATATATATATATATATATATATATATATATATATCTGTGTGTGTATGTATGTGTATGTATGTATATATATATATATATATATGTATATATATATATATATATATATATATATATATATATATATATATATATATATATATATATATAACATAAAGTATATATACATGCAAGGTTATACCTCCAACAGAAAAGCAAATACACTTTTAAGCATAGTAGCGAAAATAAAAGGTATAGCGAAAAGTCAGGGCCTGGTGGGAGGGTAACCAGGACTGCAACAGTGAATACACCTAACTTCTTACATTTGTCGTGAAGTGTACACAACTGTACTATGTTCTTCATGTTTCCACTGTTGCAGTCATCTGCATTTGGGTAGATTCCTGTAAAATACGGATGGGAGGAGGAATTCTAGGATAGCATTAGGACCAGCTAATAAGGCCGTCTCGCAAAGACTGCAGTGGCAAAAGCAGAAAGCTTCCTGGATTTAAAAGAATATTGGTAAATGGTAATGCTTGGTGAAATTGTGCACGAACTCCAGGTGAAAGTGCTTTCTATGATGTCCAGTGGTAGGGACACCTCCCGAGAAAGGCTGTAGAGGTAGATACAGCCCTGGTTGAAAAGAATCTTGATTTATCTGTGGGATAGGTTTTCTATGGTGCTTATAGCAGGGAAATGAATGCAATGGCCTATCCATTTAGAAATGGTTTTGATTTGAAATGGCCTCTGCCCCTGCAGCAAAATGCCACCAGCAGTTGTTCAGATTTCTTGGAGTGTTTAGTCCTCAGTCCAAGTAATAAACAAAGTTGTTTGTGTACATCTAGCGAAAGTAGCAACTGCTTCCCTTGTTCTGTGGATTAGAAAAGAAGGTTGGCAAATGAATGGACTGATTGAAGAGCCACACTGAATACTACCCTGGGCTTGAAGGAGGATTGGCCCTGAGGACACCCTGTTCGTAGCAGACACAAAGGTTCCATCACATAAGTGGGCCTGTAATCAGATGCACCCTTCTGTTGAAGGATTACAAAGGAACGCCAGTTTTCCAAGAAAGGAATTTTTAACCCGCACTGCAGCTGCCCAAAAGCGATAAAGTGAGTTTTTTTCCAATACAGTGTTAAGGTCCCAGGTTGAGTTAGCTCTCCTGGTGGCTCCAAGTTTGGCCCACTGAGGAACTGCTTGAGCAGTGGATGAGAAGAGGGGTGGTTCCATGCTGTAATGTGCCAGAATGAAGGAGGCATGACTTTTCATGAAGAAAAGAAAGGTCCATGTAGTTACTTCAGTTAAATATTGAAGAATTGAGGTAATTAAGAATTGCTGTGCTTATCCCTTATTTGGTTCCGAGGAAAGCATGTTTTGTACCCACTATAAAATGTAGATGTTCAACATCCACACATTGATGCAGTCCTTACACTTGGTAAATCCGCTGTCCCTCGGTCGGTTCAATATCAAAGTATAGCTGATGTCGGTCAAGGCGCATTTGACTGACATCAGATCGCCAGGGTACAAATGCGCATGACCGACGCCATATCTCTGGGCCCTTTTTTTTTGCCTCAGATGCCGAAGACCCAAAAGAAAGGTCAAAACCAAAAAGACAGCAACAACCAAATTCAACAACCATCCTAGCACTAAAAAATATGTGCCAATATATACAAA
>NC_056731.1:939363688-939463556 GCF_019279795.1 Protopterus annectens | reverse complement strand
GAGGAAACCCTCTGGGGTAACAGTTAAATATCAGATAGCAAAGAAGTGAGAAGCCCACCACCTCCTATTACAGCAGAGAGACACACAGCACACTATTCAATGAAACAATTAGGTCACAGAAAAATAAAATACAGTACTTTTAGAACTGCAACTTTGCACTTAACAGAAGACTAAAATACAGTACTGCAAGTTTGCACTTAACTTCAGCTTCTAATGCAGGTGATTGTAGCCAACCAAGTCTCTCAGAAATTGAGCATAAAATGAATTCTCAAACTTTGTGGCTAGCACTTAAATGTACAGAGGAAACCTCTAAGCTAACAGTTAAATATCAGATAACAAAGAAGTGAGAAGACCACCACCCCCTGTTACAGCAGAGAGACACACAGCACACTATTCAGTGAAACAATTAGGTATAAAAAAATAAAATACAGTATGTTTAAAACTGCAAGTTTGTGCTTAACAGAAGACTAAAATACAGTACTGCAAGTTTGCACTTAACTTCAGCTTCTAATGCAGGTGATTGTAGCCAACCAAGTCTCTCAGAAATTGAGCATAAAATGAATTCTCAAACTTTGTGGCTAGCACTTAAAACTACAGAGGAAACCCTCTAGGCTAACAGTTAAATATCAGATAACAAAGAAGTGAGAAGACCACCACCCCCTCTTACAGCAGAGAGACACACAGCACACTATTCAGTGAAACAATTAGGTGACAGAAAAAAATAAAATACAGTACTTTTAAAACTGCAAGTTTGCACTTAACAGAAGACTAAAATACAGTACTGCAAGTTTGCACTTAACTTCAGCTTCTAATGAAGGTGATTGCTGCCAACCAAGTCTCTCAGAAATTGAGCATAAAATGAATTCTCAAACTTTGTGGCTAGTACTTAAATGTACAGAGGAAACCCTTTAGGCTAACAGCTAAATATCAGATAACAAAGAAGTGAGAAGACCACCACCCCCCTGTTACAGCAGAGAGACACACAGCCCACTATTCAGTGAAACAATTAGGTATCAAAAAATAAAATACAGTACTTTTAAAACTGCAAGTTTGCACTTAACAGAAGACTAAAATACAGTACTGCAAGTTTGCACTTAACTTCAGCTTCTAATGCAGGTGATTGTAGCCAACCAAGTCTCTCAGAAATTGAGCATAAAATGAATTCTCAAACTTTGTGGCTAGCACATAAAGTACAGAGGAAACCCTCTAGGCTACCAGTTAAATATCAGATAACAAAGAAGTGAGAAGACCACCACCCTCTCTTACAGCAGAGAGACATATAGCACACTATTCAGTGAAACAATTAGGTGACAGAAAAATAAAATACAGTACTTTTAAAACTGCAAGTTTGCACTTAAAAGAAGACTAAAATACAGTACTGCAAGTTTGCACTTAACTTCAGCTTCTAATGCAGGTGATTGTAGCCAACCAAGTCTTTCAGAAATTGAGCATAAAATGAATTCTCAAACTTTGTGGCTAGCACTTAAAAGTACAGAGGAAACCCTCTAGGCTAACAGTTAAATATCAGATAAGAAAGAAGTGAGAAGACCACCACCCCCACTTACAGCAGAGAGACACAAAGCACACTATTCAGTGAAACAATTAGGTGACAGAAAAATAAAATACAGTACTTTTAAAACTGCAAGTTTGCACTTAACAGAATACTAAAATACAGTACTGCAAGTTTGCACTTAACTTCAGCTTGTAATGCAGATGATTGTAGCCAACCAAATCTCTCAGAAATTTAGTATAAAATGAATTCTCAAACTTTGTGGCTAGCACTTAAACGAACAGAGGAACCCTCTAGGCTAACAGTTATATATCAGATAACAAAGAAGTGAGAAGGCCACCACCGCCTCTTACAGCAAAGCGACACACAGCACACTATTCAGTGCAACAATTAGGTAACTGAAAAAATAAAATACAGTACTTTTAAAACTGCAAGTGTGCACTTAACAGAAGACTAAAATACAGTACTGCAAGTGTGCACTTAACATCAGCTTCTAAACCAGGTGATTGTATCCAACTAAGTCTCTCAGAAATTGAGCATAAAATGAATTCTCAATTTTTATGGCTAGCACTTAAAGTACAAAGGAAACCCTCTAGGCTACCAGTTAAATATCAGATAACAAAGAAGTGAGAAGACCACCATCACCTCTTACAGCAGAGAGCCACACAGCACACTATTCAGTGAAGCAATTAGGTGACAGAAAAAATAAAATACAGTACTTTTAAAACTGCAAATTTGCACTTAACAGAATATTAAAATACAGTACTGCAAGTTTGCACTTATCATCAAATTCTAATGGAGATGATTGTAGCCAGCCAAGTCACTCAGAAATTGAGCATAAAATGAATTCTCAAACTTTATGGCTAGCACTTAAAAGTACAGAGGAAACCCTCTAGGCTAACAGTAAAATATCAGATAACAAAGAAGAGGGAAGGCCACCATCCCCTCTTACAGCAGAGAAACACACAGCACACTATGCAGTGAAAGAATTAGGTGACATAAAAATAAAATACAGTACTTTTAAAACTGCAAATTTGCATTTAACAGACGACTAAAATACAGTACTGCAAGTTTGCACTTAACTTCAGCTTCTAATGCAGGTCACTGTAGCCAACCAAGTCTCTTAAAAATTGAGCATAAAATAAACTCTGAAACTTTGTAGCTAGCACTTAAAAGTACAGAGGAAACCCTCTAGGCTAACAGTTAAATATCAGATAACAAAGAAGTGAGAAGACCACCACCTCCTCTTACAGCAGAGAGACACACAGCACACTAATCGGTGAAACAATTATGTGACAGATAAAATAAAATGCAGTACTTTTAAAACTGCAAGTTTGCACTTAGAAGACTAAAATACAGTACTGCAAGTTTGCCCTTAACTTCAGCTTCTAATGCAGGTAATTATAATCAACCAAGTCTTTCAGAAATTGGGCATAAAATGAATTCTCAAACTTTGTGTCTAGCACTTAAATTACAGAGGAAACTCTCTAGGCTATCAGTTAAATATCAGATAATCAAGAAGTGAGAAGACCACAATCCCCTCTTACAGCAGAGAGACACACAGCACACTATTCAGTGAAACAATTAGGTGACAGAAAAAATAAAATACAGTACTTTTAAAACTGCAAGTTTGCACTTAACAGAAGACTAAAATACAGTACTGCAAGTCTGCACTTAACTTCAGCTTCTAATGCAGGTGATTGTAGCCAACCAAGTCTCTCAGAAATTGAGCATAAAATGAATTCTCAAACTTTGTGGCTAGCACAAAAGTACAGATGCAACCCTCTAGGCTAACAGTTAAATATCAGATAAGAAATAAGTGAGAAGACCACCACCCCCTCTTATAGCAGAGAGACACACAGCATGCTATTCAGTGAAATAATTAGGTGACAGAAAAAATAAAATACAGTACTTTTAAAACTGAAATGTTTGCACTTAGAAGACTAAAATACAGAACTGCAAGTTTGCACTTATCTTCAGCTTCTAATGCAGGTGATTGTAGCCAACCAAGTCTCTCAGAAATTGAGCATAAAATTAATTCTCAAACTGTGTGGCTAGCAATTAAAAGTACAGAGGAAACCCTCTAGGCTAACAGTTAAATATCAGATAAAAGAGAAGTGAGAAGACCACCACCCCTCTTACAGCAGAGAGACACACAGCACACTATTCAGTGAAATAATTAGGTGACAGAAAAATAAAATACAGTACTTTTAAAACTCCAAGTTTGCACTTAACAGAAGACTAAAATACAGTACTGCAAGTTTGCACTTAACATCAGCTTCTAATGCAGTTGATTGTAGCCGACCAAGTCTCTCAAAAATTAAGCATAAAATGAATTCTCAAACTTTGTCACTAGCACTTAAAAGTACAGAGGAAACCCTCTAGGCTAACAGTTAAATATCAGATAACAAATAAGTGAGAAGACCACCACCCCCTCTTATAGCAGAGAGACACACACAGTACACTATTCAGTGAAACAATTAGGTGACAGAAAAAATAAAATACAGTACTTTTAAAACAGCAATTTTGCAATTAGACGACTAAAATACAGTACTGCAAGACTGCACTTAACTTCAGTTTCTAATGCAGGTGATTGTAGCCAACCAAGTCTCTAAGAAATTGAGCATAAAATGAATTCTCAAATTTTGTGGCTAGCCCTTAAAAGTACAGAGGAAACCCTCTAGGCTAACAGTTAAATATCAGAAAACAAAGAAGTGAGAAGACCACCACCCTTCTTACAGGAGAGAGACACACAGCACACTATTCAGTGAAAGAATTTGGTGACAGAAAAAATAAAATATACTACTTTTAAAACTGCAAGTTTGCACTTAACAAAAGACTAAAACACAATACTGCAAGTTTGCACTTAACTTCAGCTTCTAATGCAGGTGACTGTAGCCAACCAAGTGTCTCAGAAATTGAGCATAAAATAAATTCTCAATTTTTGTGGCTATCACAGAAGTACAGAAGAAACCCTTTATGCTAACAGTTAAATATTAGATAACAAAGAAGTGAGAAGACCACCATCATCTCTTACAAAAGGGAGACACACAGCACACTATTCAGTGAAACAATTACGTGATGGAAAAAGGAAAATACAGTACTTTTAAAACTGTAAGTCTGCACTTAACAGTAGATTAAAATACAGTACTGTGGGATTGCACTTACCATCAACATCTAATGCAAGCGATTGTAGCCAACCAAGTCTCTCAGAAATTGAGCATAAAATGAATTCTCAAACTTTGTTATTAGCACAAAAGTACAGAGGAAACCCCTCTAAGCTAACAGTTATATATCAGATAAAGAAGTGAGAAGACCACCACCCACTCTTAGAGCAGAGAGACACACAGCACACTATTCAGTAAAACAATTAGGTGACAGAAAAAATAAAATACAGTACTTTTAAAACTGCAAGTTTGCACTTAGAAGGTTAAAATACAGTATTGCAAGTTTACACTTGCAGGTGATTGTAGCCAACCAAGTCTCTCAGAAAATGAGTATAAAAATGAATTCTCAAACTTTGTGGCTAGCACTTAAAAGTACAGATGAAACCCTCTAGACTAACAGTTAAATATCAGATAAGAAAGAAGTGAGAAGACCACCACCTCCTCTTACAGTACACAGACACAAAGCACACTATTCAGTGAAACAATTAGGTGAAAGAAAAAATAAAATACAGTACTTTTAAAACTGCAGGTTTGCACTTAACAGAAGACTAAAATACAGTACTGCAAGTTTGAACTTAACTTCAGCTTCTAATGCAGGTGATTATAGCCAACCAAGTCTCTCAGAAATTTAGCATAAAATGAATTCTCAAATTTTGTGGCTAGCAGTTAAATGTACAGAGGAAACTCTCTAGGCTAACAGTTATATATCAGATAACAAAGAAGTGAGAAGACCACCACCGCCTCTTACACCAAAGTGACACACAGCACACTATTCAGTGCAACAATTAGGTAAATGAAAAAATAAAATACAGTACTTTTAAAACTGCAAGTTTGCACTTAAAAGAAGACTAAAATACAGTACTGTAAGTTTGCACTTAACTTCAGCTTCTAATGCAGGTGATTGTAGCCAACATGGTATTTCAGAAATTGAGCATAAAATGAATTCTCAAACTTTGTTGCTAGCACTTAACAACACAGAGGAAACCCTCTAGGCTAACAGTTAAATGTCAGATAACAAAGAAGTGAGAAGACCACCACTCCATCTTACTGCAGAGAGACACACAGCACACTATTCAGTGAAACAATTAGGTGACAGAAAAAATAAAATACAGTACTTTTAAAACTGCAAGTTTGCACTTAACAGAAAACTAAAATACAGTACTGTAAGTCTGCACTTAACTTCAGCTTCTAATGCAAGTGATTGTAACAAACAATGTCTCTCAGAAATTGAGCATAAAATGAATTCTGAAACTTTGTGGCTAGCACAAAAGTACAGAGGAAACCCCCTAGGCTAACAGTTAAATATCAGATAAAGAAGTGAAAAGACCACCACCCCCTCTTACTCAAGAGAGACACACAGCACACTATTCAGTGAAACAATTAGGTGACAAAAAAAATAAAATACAGTACTTTTAAAACTGCAAGTTTGCACTTAAAAGAAGACTAAAATACAGTACTGCAATTTTGCACTTAACTTCAGCTTCTAATGGAGGTGATTGTAGCCAACCAAGTCGCTCATAAATGGAGCATAAAATTAATTCTCAAACTTTGTAGCTAGCAGTTAAATGTACAGAGGGAACACTCTAAGCTAACAGGTAAATATCAGATAACAAAGAAGTGAGAAGACCACCACCCCCTATTACACCAGAGAGACACACAGCACACTATTAAGTGAAACAATTAGGTGACAGAAAAAATAAAATACAGTACTTTTAAAACTGCAAGTTTGCACTTAACAGAAGACTAAAATACAGTACTGCAAGTTTGCACTTAACATCAGCTTCTAATGCAGGTGATTGTAACCAACCAAGTCTCTCAGAAATTGAGCATAAAATGAATTCTCAAACTTTGTGGTTAGCATAGAAGTACAGAGGAAACCCTCTAGGCTAACAGTTAAATATCAGATAACAAAGAAGTGAGAAGACCACCACCCCCTCTTACAGCAGAGAGACACACAGCACACTATTCAGTGAAATAATTAGGTGACAGCAGAATAAAATACAGTACTTTTAAAATTGCAAGTTTGCATTTAACAGAAGACTGAAATACAGTACTGCAAGTTTGCACTTAACTTCAGCTTCTAATGCAGGTGATTGTAGCTAACCACGTCTCTCAAAAATTGAGCATAAAATGAATTCTCAAACTTTGTGGCTAGCACTTAAAAGTACAGAGGAAACCCTCTAGGCTAACAGTTAATCGCCAGATAACAAAGAAGTGAGAAGACCACCACTCCATCTTACAGCAGAGAGACATCATCACGCTATTTAGTGAAATGATTAGGTGACAAAAAAGTAAAATACAGTACTTTTAAAACTGCAAGTTTGCACTTAACAGAAGACTAAAATACAGTACTGCAAGTCTGCACTTAACTTCAGCTTCTAATGCAGGTGATTGTAGCCAACCAAGTCTCTCAGAAATTGAGCATAAAATGAATTCTCAAACTTTGTGGCTAGCAGTTAAAGTACAGAGGAAACCCTCTAGGCTAACAGTTAAATATCAGATAACATAGAAGTGAGAAGACCATCACCCTCTTACTGCACAGAGACACACAGCACACTATTCAGTGAACCAATAAGGTGACAGAAAAAATAAAATACAGTACTTTTAAAACTGCAAGTTTGCACTTAAAAGAAGACTAAAATACAGTACTGCAAGTTTGCACTTAACTTCAGCTTCTAATGCAAGTGATTGTAGCCAATCAAGTCTCTCATAAATTGAGCATAAAATGAATTCTCAAACGTTGTGGCTCGCACTTAAATGTACAGAGGGAACACTCTAAGCTAACAGGTAAATATCAGATAACAAGGAAGTGAGAAGACCACCACCCCATCTTACAGCAGAGAGACAAACAGCACACTATTCAGTAAAACAATTAGGTGACAGAAAAAATAAAATACATTACTTTGAAAACTGCAAGTTTGCACTTAAAAGAAGACTAAAATACAGTACTGCAAGTTTGCACTTAAGTTCAGCTTCTAATGGAGGTGATTGTAGCCAACCAAGTCGCTCAGAAATTGAGCATAAAATGAATTCTCAAACTTTGTGGCTAGCACTTAAAAGTACAGAGGAAACCCTGTAGGCTAACAGTTAAATATCAGATAATGAAGAAGTGTGAAGACCACCATCCCTTTTACAACAGAGTGACACACATCACACTATTCAGTGAAACAATTAAGTATCAGAAAAAAATAAAATACACTACTTTTAAAACTGCAAGTTTGCACTTAAAAGAAGACTAAAATACAGTACTGCAAGTTTGCACTTAACTTCAGCTTCTAATGCAAGTGATTGTAGCCAACCAAGTCTCTCAGAAATTGATCGTAAAATGAATTCTCAAACTTTGTGGCAAGCACTTAACTGTTGAGAGGAAACCGTCTAGGCTAACAGTTAAATATCAGATAACAAAGAAGTGAGAAGACCACCAACCCTCTTACAGCAGAGAGACACACAGCACACTATTCAGTGAAACAATTAGGTGACAGAAAAAATAAAACACATTACTTTTAAAACTGCAAGTTTGCACTTAACAGAAGACTAAAATACAGTACTGCAAGTTTGCACTTAACTTCAGCTTCTAATGCAGGTGATTGTAGCCAACCAAGTCTCTCAGAAATTGAGCATAGAATGAATTCTCAAACTTTGTGGCTAGCACTTAAAAGTACAGAGAAAACCCTCTAGGCTAACAGTTAAATATCAGATAACAAAGAAGTGAGAAGACCACCACTCCCCTTACAGCAGAGAGACACACAGCACACTATTCAGTGAAATAATTAGGTGACAGAAAAATAAAATACAGTACTTTTAAAACTGCAAGTTTGCACTTAACAGAAGACTAAAATACAGTACTGCAAGTTTGCACTTAACTTCAGCTTCTAAAGCAGGTGATTGCACGTAACCACATCTCTCAGATATTGAGCATAAAATTAATTCTCAAACTTTGTGGCTAGCACTTAAAGTACAGAGGAAACCCTCTAGGCTAACAGTTAAATATCAGATAACAAAGAAGTGAGAAGACCACCATCCCCTCTTACAGCAGAGACACAAAGCACACTATTCAGTGAAACAATTAGGTGAAAGAAAAAATAAAATACAGTACTTTTAAAACTGCAAGTTTGCACTTAACAGAATACTAAAATACAGTACTGCAAGTTTGCACTTAACATCAGCTTTTAATGCAGGTGATTGTAGCCAACCAAGTCTCTCAGAAATTGAGCATAAAATGAATTCTCAAACTTTGTGGCTAGCACTTAAAGTACAGAGGAAACCCTCTTGGCTAACAGGTAAATATCAGATAACAAAGAAGTGAGAAGACCACCACCCCCTCATACAGCAGAGAGACATCATCACACTATTCAGTTAAACAATTAGGTGACAGAAAAATAAAATACAGTACTTTTAAAACTGCAGGTTTGCACTTAACAGAAGACTAAAATATAGTACTGCAAGTTTGCACTTAACTTCAGCTTGTAATGCAGATGATTGTAGCCAACCAAATCTCTCAGAAATTTAGTATAAAATGAATTCTCAAACTTTGTGGCTAGCAGTTAAATGTACAGAGGAAACCCTCTAGGCTAACAGTTAAATATCAGATAACAAAGAAGTGCAAAGACCAACACCCCCCTCTTACAGCAGAGAGACACACAGCACACTATTCAGAGAAACAATTAGGTGCAGAAAAAATAAAATCTAGTACTTTTAAAACTGCAAGTTTGCACTTAGAAGACTAAAACACAGTATGCAAGTTTGCACTTAACTTTAGCTTTTAATGCAGATGATTGTAGCCAATCAAGTCTCTCAGAAATTGAGCATAAAATGAATTCTCAAACTTTGTGGCTAGCACTTAAAATTACAGAGGAAACCCCCTAGGCTAACAGTTAAATATCAGATAATGAAGAAGTGAGAAGACCACCACCCCTTTTACAGCAGAGTGACACACATCACACTATTCAGTGAAACAATTAAGTATCAGAAAAAAATAAAATACATTTTTTTAAACTGTAAGTTTGCACTTAGAAGACTAAAATACAGTACTGCAAGTTTGCACTTATCTTTAGTTTCTAATGCAGTTGATAGTAGCTAACCAATTCCCTATGAAATTGAGCATAAAATGAATTCTCAAACTTTGTAGCTAGTACTTAAATGTACAGAGGAAACCCCTGAGGCTAACAGTTACATATCAGAAAACAAAGAAGTGAGAAGACCACCACCACTCTTACAGCAGAGAGACACACAGCACACTATTCAGTGAAACAATTAGGTATCAGAAAAAATAAAATACAGTACTTTTAAAACTGCAAGTTTGCACTTAGAAGACTAAAATACAGTACTGCAAGTCTGCACTTAACTTCAGCTTCTAATGCATGAGATTGTAGCCGACCAAGTCTCTCAGAAAGTGAGCATAAAATGACTTCTCAAACTTTGTGGCTTGCACTTAAAACTACAGAGGAAACCCTATAGGCTAACAGTTAAATATCAGATAACAAAAAAGTGAGAAGATCACCAGCCCATCATACAGCACAGATAAACACAGCACACTATTCAGTGAAACAATTAGGTGACAGAAAAAATAAAATACAGTACTTTTAAAACTGCAATTTTGCACTTAGACGACTAAAATACAGTACTGCAAGTTTGCACTTAACTTCAGCTTCTAATGCAGGTGATTGTAGCCAACCAAGTCTCTCAGAAATTGAGCATAAAATGAATTCTCAAACTTTGTGGCTAGTACTTAAAAGTACAGAGGAAACCCTGTAGGCTAACAGTTAAATATCAGATAATAATGAAGTGGGGAAGACCAACACCCCCTCTTACAGCAGAGACACACAGCACACTATTCAGTGAAACAATTAGGTGACAGAAAAAATAAAATACAATACTTTTAAAACTGCAAGTTTGCACTTAACAGAAGACTAAAATACAGTACTGCAAGTTTGCACTTAACTTCAGCTTCTAATGCAGGTGATTGTAGCCAACCAAGTCTCTCAGAAATTGAGCATAAAATGAATTCTCAAACTTTGTGGCTAGCACTTAAAAGTATAGAGGAAACCCTCTAGGCTAACAGTTAAATATCAGATAACAAAGAAGTGAGAAGACCACCACCCCCTCTTATAGCAGAGAGACACACACAGTACACTATTCAGTGAAACAATTAGGTGACAGAAAAAATAAAATACAGTACTTTTAAAACTGCAAGTTTGCTGTTAACAGAAGACTAAAATACACTACTGCAAGTTTGCCCTTAACTTCACTTCTAATGCAGGTGATTGTAGCCAACCAAGTCTCTAAGAAATTGAGCATAAAATGAATTCTCAAATTTTGTGGCTAGCACTTAAAAGTACAGATGAAACCCTCTAGGCTAACAGTTAAATATCAGAAAACAAAGAAGTGAGAAGACCACCACTCCATCTTACAGCAGAGAGACACACAGCACGCTATTTAGTGAAATGATTAGGTGACAAAAAAGTAAAATACAGTACATTTAAAACTGCAAGTTTGCACTTAACAGAAGACTAAAATACAGTACTGCAAGTCTGCACTTAACTTCAGCTTCTAATGCAGGTGATTGTTGCCAGCCACGTCTCTCGAAATTGAGCATAAAATGAATTCTTAAACTTTGTAGCTAGCACTTAAATGTAGAAAAGAAACCCTCTAGGCTAACAGATAAATATCAGATAACAAAGAAGTGAGAAGACCACCACCCCTCTTACAGTAGAGAGACACACAGAACACTATACAGTGAAACAATTAGGTGAAAGAAAAATAAAATACAGTACTTTTAAAACTGCAAGTTTGCACTTAACAGAAGACTAAAATACAGTACTGCAAGTTTGCACTTACCTTCAGCTTCTAATGCAGGTGACTGTAGACAACCACGTCTCTCAGAAATTGAGCATAAAATGAATTCTCAAACTTTGTGGCTAGTACTTAAAAGTACAGAGGAAACCCTCGAGGCTAACAGTTAAATATCAGATAACAAGGAAGTGAGAAGACCACCACCCTTTCTTCCAGCAGAGAGACACACAGCACACTGTTCAGTGAAACAATTAGCTGACAGAAAAGTAAAATACAGTACTTTTAAAACTGCAGGTTTGCACTTAAGAGAAGACTAAAATACAGTACTGCAAGTTTGCACTTAACTTCAGCTTCTAATGCAGGTGATTGTAGCCAACCAAGTCTCTCAGAAATTGAGCATAAAATGAATTCTCAAACTTTGTGGCTAGCACTTAAAAGTACAGAGGAAGCCCTCTAGGCTAACAGTTAAATATCAGATAACAAAGAAGTGAGAAGACCACCACCCCCTCTTACAGCAGAGAGACACACAGCACACTATTCAGTGAAGCAATTAGTGACAGAAAAATAAAATACAGTACTTTTAAAACTGCAAGTTTGCACTTAACAGAATACTAAAATACAGTACTGCAAGTTTGCACTTAACTTCAGCTTCTAATGCAGGTGATTGTAGCCAACCAAGTCTCTCAGAAATTGAGCATAAAATGAATTCTCAAACTTTGTGGCTAGCACTTAAAAGTACTGAGGAAACCCTCTAGGCTAACAGTTAAATATCAGATAACAAAGAAGTGAGAAGACCACCACCCCCTCTTACAGCAGAGAGACACACAGCACACTATTCAGTGAAACAATTAGTGACAGAAAAATAAAATACAGTACTTTTAAAACTGCAAGTTTGCACATAAAAGAAGATTAATACACAGTACTGCAAGTTTCCACTTAACTTCAGCTTCTAAGGCAGGTGATTGTAGCCAACCAAGTCACTCAGAAATTGAGCATAAAATGAATTCTCAAACTTTGTGGCTAGCACTTAAAAGTACAGAGGAAACCCTCTAGGCTATCAGTTAAATATCAGATAACAAAGACGCGAGAAGACCACCACTCCCTCTTACAGCAATGAGACACACTGCACACTATTCAGTGAAACAATTAGGTGACAGAAAAAAACTAAAATACAGTACTTTTAAAACTGCAAGTTTGCACTTAACAGAAGACTAAAATACAGTACTGCAAGTTTGCACTTAACTTCAGCTTCTAATGCAGGTGATTGTAGCCAACCAAGTCTCTCAGAAATTGAGCATAAAATGAATTCTCAAACTTTGTGGCTAGCACTTAAAAGTACAGAGGAAACCCTCTAGGCTAACAGTTAAATATCAGATAACAAAGAAGTGAGAAGACCACCACCCCCTCTTACAGCAGAGAGACACACAGCACACTATTCAGTGAAACAATTAGGTGACAGAAAAAATAAAATACAGTACTTTTAATATTGCAAGTTTGTACTTAACAGAAGACTAAAATACAGTACTGCAAGTTTGCACTTAACTGCAGCTTCTAATGCGGGTGATTGCAGCCAACCAAGTTTCTCCGAAATTGAGCATAAAATGAATTCTCAAACTTTGTGGCTAGCACTTAAAGAACCGAGGATGCCGTCTAGGCTTACAGTCAAATATCAGATAAAAAAGAAGTGAGAAGACCACCACCCCTCTTATATCAGAGACACACACAGCACATTATTCAGTGAAACAATTAGGAAACAGAAAAAAATGAAATACAGTATTTTAAAAACAGCACGTTTGTACTTAACAGAAGACTAAAATACAGTACTGCATGTTTGCACTTAACTTCAGCTTCTAATGCAGGTGATTGTAGCCAACCAAGTCTCTCAGAAATTGAGCATAAAATGAATTCTCAAACTTTGTGGCAAGCACTTAAAAGTATAGATGAAACCCTCTAGGCAAACAGTTAAATATCAGAAAACAAAGTAGCGAGAAGACCACCACCTCCCTATTTTTCTGCAGAGAGACACACAGCACACTATTCAGTGAAACAATTAGGTATCAGAAAAAAAATAAAATACAGTACTTTTAAAACTGCAAGTTTGCACTTAGAAGAATAAAATACAGTACTGCAAGTGTGCACTTAACTTCAGCTTCTAATGTAGGTGATTGTAGCCAAACAAGTCTCTCAGAAATTGAGCATAAAATAAATTCTCAAACTTTGTAGCTAGCACTCAAAAGTTCAGAGGAAACCCTCTAGGCTAACAGTTAAATATCAGATAACAAAGAAGTGAGAAGACCACCACCCCCTCTTACAGCAGAGAGACACACAGCACACTATTCAGTGAAACAATTAGGTGACAAAAAAATAAAATACAGTACTTTTAAAACTGCAAATTTGCATTTAACAGAAGTCTAAAATACAGTACTGCAAGTTTGCACTTAACTTCAGCTTCTAATGCAGGTGATTGTAGCCAACCAAGTCTCTCAGAAATTGAGCATAAAATGAATTCTCAAACTTTGTGGCTAGCACTTAAAACTACAGAGGAAACCCTCTAGGCTAACAGTTAAATATCAGATAACAAAGAAGTGAGAAGACCACCACCCCCTCTTACAGCAGAGAGACACACAGCACACTATTCAGTGAAACAATTAGGTGACAGAATAAATAAAATACAGTACTTTTAAAACTGCAAGTTTGCACTTAACAGAAGATGAAAATACAGTACTGCAAGTTTGCACTTAACTTCAGCTTCTAATGCAGGTGATTGTAGCCAACCAAGTCTCTCAGAAATTGAGCATAAAATTAATTCTCAAACTTTGTGGCTAGCACTTAAAAGTACAGAGGAAACCCTGTAGGCTAACAGTTAAATATCAGATAACAAAGAAGTGAGAAGACCACCACCCGCTCTTACAGCAGAGAGACACACAGCACACTATTCAGTGAAATGATTAGGTGACAGAAAAAATAAAATACAGTAGTTTTAAAACTGCAAGTTTGCACTTAACAGAAGACTAAAACACAGTACTGCAAGTTTGCACTTAACTTCAGCTTCTAATGCAGGTGATTGTTGCCAACCAAGTCTCTCAGAAATTGAGCATAAAATGAATTCTCAAACTTTGTGGCTAGTACTTAAAAGTACAGAGGAAACCCTCTAGGCTAACAGTTAAATATCAGATAACAAAGAAGTAAGAAGACCACCACCCCTCTTACAGCAGAGAGACACACAGCACACTATTCAGTGAAACAATTAGGTGACAGAAAAAATAAAATACCGTACTTTTAAAACAAGTTTGCACTTAACAAAAGACTAAAATACAATACTGCACATTTGCACTTAACTTCAGCTTCTAATGCAGGTGATTGTAGCCAATGAAGTCTCTCAGAAATTGAGCATAAAATAAATTCTCAAACTTTGTGCTTAGCAGTTAAATGTTCAGAGGAAACCCTCTAGGCTAACAGTTAAATATCAGATAACAAAGAAGTGAGAAGACCACCACCCTCTTACAGCAGAGACACACAGCACACTATTCAGTGAAACAATTAGGTGACAGAAAAATAAAATACAGTACTTTTAAAACTGCAAGTTTGCACTTACCAGAAGACTAAAATACAGTACTGCAAGTTTGCACTTAACTTCAGCTTCTAATGCAGGTGATTGTAGCCAACCAAGTCTCTCAGAAATTGAGCATAAAATGAATTCTCAAACTTTGTGGCTAGCACTTAAAACTACAGAGGAAACCCTCTAGGCTATCAGTTAAATATCAGATAATAAAAAAGTGAGAAGACCACAACTCCCCTTACAGCAGAGAGACACACAGCACACTATTCAGTGAAACAATTAGGTGACAGAAAAAATAAAATACAGTACTTTTAAAACTGCAAGTTTGCACTTAACAGAAGACTAAAATACAGTACTGCAAGTTTGCATTTAACTTCAGCTTCTAAAGCAGGTGATTGTAGCCAACCAAGTCTCTCAGAAATTGAGCATAAAATGAATTCTCAAACTTTGTGGCTAGCACTTAAAGTACAGAGGAAACCCTCTGGGCTAACAGTTAAATATCAGATAACAAAGAGAGAAGACTACCACTCCATCTTACAGCAGAGAGACACACAGCACACTATTCAGTGAAACAATTAGGTGACAGAAAAAATAAAACACATTACTTTTAAAACTGCAAGTTTGCACTTAACAGAAGACTAAAGTACAATACTGCATGTTTGCACTTAACTTCAGCTTCTAATGCAGGTGATTGTAGCCAACCCAGTGTCTCAAAAATTGAGCATAAAATGAATTCTCAAACTTTGTGGCTAGCACTTAAAAGTACAGAGGAAACCCTCTAGGCTAACAGTTAAATATCAGATAACAAAGAAGTGAGAAGACCACCACCCCTCTTACATCAGAGAGACACACAGCACACTATTGAGTGAAACAATTAGATGACAGAAAAAATAAAATACATTACTTTTAAAACTGCAAGTTTGCACTTAAAAGAAGACTAAAATACAGTACTGCAATTTTGCACTTAACTTCAGCTTCTAATGGAGGTGATTGTAGCCAATCAAGTCTCTCATAAATTGAGCATAAAATGAATTCTCAAACGTTGTGGCTCGCACTTAAATGTACAGAGGGAACACTCTAAGCTAACAGGTAAATCTCAGATAACACAAAAATGAGAAGACCACCACCCCTCTTACAGCAGAGAGACACACAGCACACTATTCAGTGAAACAATTAGGTGACAGAAAAATAAAATACAGTACTTTTAAAACTGCAGATTTGCACTTAAAAGAAGACTACAATACAGTAGTGCAAGTTTGCACTTAACTTCAGTTTCTAATGCAGGTGATTGTAGCCAATGAAGTCTCTCAGAAATTGAGCATAAAATAAATTCTCAAACTTTGTGCTTAGCAGTTAAATGTTCAGAGGAAACCCTCTATGCTAACAGTTAAATATCAGATAACAAATAAGTGAGAGGACCACCACACCTCTTACAGGAGAGAGATACACAGCACACTACTCAGTGAAACACTTAGGTGACAGAAGAAATAAAATCTAGTACTTTTAAAACTGCAAGTTTGCACTTAGAATACTAAAATACAGTACTGCAAGTTTGTACTTAACTTCAGCTTCTAATGCAGGACATTATAGCCAACCAAAACTCTGAGAAATTGAGCTTAAAATGATTTCTCAAACTTTGTGGCTAGCACTTAAAAGTACAGAGGAAACCCTCTAGGCTAACAGTTAAATTTCAGATACCAAAGAAGTGAGAAGATCCCCAATCCCTCATACAGCAGCGAGACACAAAGCACACTATTCATTGAAACAATTAGGTATCTGAAAAAAAAATAAAATACAGTACTTTTAAAACTGCAAGTTTGCACTTAACAGAAGACTAAAATACAGTACTGCAAGTTTGCATTTAACTTCAGCTTCTAATGCAGTTGATTGTTGCCAACCAAGTCTCTCAGAAATTGAGCAATAAATGAATTCTCAAACATTGTGGCTAGCACTTAAAAGTACAGAGGAAACCCTCTGGGGTAACAGTTAAATATCAGATAGCAAAGAAGTGAGAAGACCACCACCTCCTATTACAGCAGAGAGACACAGCACAGTATTCAGTGTAACAATTAGGTGACAGAAAAATAAAATACAGTACTTTTACAACTGCAACTTTGCACTTAACAGAAGACTAAAATACAGTACTGCAAATTTGCACTTAACTTCAGGATCTAATGCAGGTGATTGTAGACAATCAAGTTTCTCAGAAACTGAGCATAAAATGAATTCTCAAACTTTGTGGCTAGCACTTAAAAGAACAGAGGAAACCCTCTAAGCTAACAGTTAAATATCAGATAACAAAGAAGTGAGAAGACCATCACACCCTCTTACAGCAGAGAGACACACAGCACACTATTCAGTGAAACAATTAGGTGACAGAAAAAATAAAATACAATACTTTTAAAACTGCAAGTTTGAACTTAACAGAAGACTAAAATACAGTACTGCAAGTTTGCACTTAACTTCAGCTTCTAATGCAGGTGATTGTAGCCAACCAAGTCTCTCAGAAACTGAGCATAAAATTAATTCTCAAACTTTGTGGCTAGCACTTAAAAGTACAGAGGAAACCCTCTAGGCTAACAGTTAAATATCAGATAACAAAGAAGTGAGAAGACCATCACACCCTCTTACAGCAGAGAGACACACAGCACACTATTCAGTGAAACAATTAGGTGACAGAAAAAATAAAATACAGTACTTTTAAAACTGCAAGTTTGCACTTAACAGAAGACTAAAATACAGTACTGCAAGTCTGCACTTAACTTCAGCTTCTAATGCAGGTGATTGTAACAACGTCTCTCAGTAATTGAGCATAAAATGAATTCTCAATCTTTGTGGCTAGCTCTTAAAACTACAGAGGAAACCCTCTAGGCTAACAGTTACATATCAGATAACAAAGAAGTGAGAAGACCACTACCCCCTCTTATAGCAGAGAGACACACTGCATGTTATTCAGTGAAACAGGTGACAAAAAAAATACAGTACTTTTAAAACTGCAAGTTTGCACTTAACAGAAGACTAAAATACAGTACTGCAAGTTTGCACTTAACTTCAGCTTCTAATGCAGGTGATTGTAGCCAACCAAGTCTTTCAGAAATTGAGCATAAAATAAATTCTCAAACTTTGTGGCTAGCACTTAAAGTACAGAGGAAACCCTCTAGGCTAACAGTTAAATATCAGATAACAAAGAAGTGAGAAGACCACTACCCCCTCTTACAGCAGAGAGAGAGACACACAGCACACTATTCAGTGAAACAATTAGATGACAGAAAAATAAAATACAGTACATTTAAAATTGCAAGTTTGCACCTAACAGAAGACTAAAATACCTTACTGGAAGTTTGCACTTAACTTCAGCTTCTAATGCAAGTGATTGTAGCCAACCAAGTGTTTCAGAAATTGAGCATAAAATGAATTCTCAAACTTTGTGGCTAGCACTTAAAAGTACTAAGGAAACCCTCTAGGCTAACAGTTAAATATCAGATAACAAAAAAGTGAGAAGACCACCACCACCTCTGACAGCAGAGAGACACACAGCACACTATTCAGTGAAACAATTAGGTGACAGAAGAAATAAAATACAGTACTTTTAAAACTGCAAGTTTGCACTTAAAAGAAGACTAAAATACAGTACTGCAAGTTTGCACTTAACTTCAGCTTCTAATGCAGGTGATTGTAGCCAACCAAGTCTTTCAGAAATTGAGCATAAAATGAATTCTCAAACTTTGTGGCTAGCACTTAAAAGTACAGAGGAAACCCTCTAGGCTAACAGTTAAATATCAGATAACAAAGAAGTGAGAAGGCCACCACCCCTCTTATAGCAGAGAGACACACAGCATGCTATTCAGTGAAACAATTAGGTGACAAAAAATACAGTACTTTTAAAACTGCAAGTTTGCACTTAACAGAATACTGAAATAGAGTACTGCAAGTTTGCACTTAAATTCAGCTTCTAATGCAGGTGATTGTAGCCAACCAAGTCTCTCAGAAATTGAGCATAAAATGAATTCTCAAACTTTGTGGCTAGCACTTAAAAGTACAGAGGAAACACTCTAGGCTAACAGTTAAATATCAGATAACAAATAAGTGAGACCACCACCACTTTTACAGGAGAGAGACACACAGCACACTATTAAGTGAAAGAATTAGGTGACAGAAAACAATACAATCTACTACTTTTAAAACTGCAAGTACGCACTTAACAGAAGACTAAAACACAGTACTGCAAGTCTACACTTAACTTCAGCTTCTAATGCAGGTGACTGTAGCCAACCAAGACTTTCAGAAATTGAGCATAAAATGAATTCTCAAACTTTGTGGCTAGCACTTAAAAGTACAGAGGAAACCCTCTAGGCTAACAGTTAAATATCAGATAATAATGAAGTGAGGAAGACCAACACCCCCTCTTACAGCAGAGAGACACACAGCACACTATTCAGTGAAACAATTAGGTGACAGAAAAAATAAAATACAGTACTTTTAAAACTGCAAGTTTGCACTTAACAGAAGACTAAAATACAGTACTGCAAGTTTGCACTTAACTTCAGCTTCTAATGCAGGTGATTGTAGCCAACCAAGTCTCTCAGAAATTGAGCATAAAATGAATTCTCAAACTTTGTGGCTAGCACTTAAAAGTACAGAGGAAAACCTCTAGGCTAACAGTTAAATATCAGATAACAAAGAAGTGAGAAGACCACCACCCCCTCTTACAGCAGAGAGACACACAGCACACTATTCAGTGAAACAATTAGGTGACAGAAAAAATAAAATACAGTACTTTTAAAACTGCAAGTTTGCACTTAACAGAAGACTAAAATACAGTACTGCAAGTTTGCACTTAACTTCAGCTTCTAATGCAGGTGATTGTAGCCAACCAAGTCTCTCAGAAATTGAGCATAAAATGAATTCTCAAACTTTGTGGCTAGCACTTAAAAGTACAGAGGAAACCCTCTAGGCTAACAGTTAAATATCAGATAACAAAGAAGTGAGAAGAACACCACCTCCTGTTACAGCAGAGAGACACACAGCACACTATTCAGTGAAACAATTAGGTGACAGAAAAAATAAAATACAGTACTTTTAAAACTGCAAGTTTGCACTTAACAGAAAACTAAAATACAGTACTGCAAGTTTGCACTTAACTTCAGCTTCTAATGCAGGTGATTGTAGCCAACCAAGTCTCTCAGAAATTGAGCATAAAATGAATTTTTAAACATTGTGGCTAGCACATAAAAGTACAGAGGAAACCCTCTAGGCTAACAGTTGAATATCAGATAACAAAGAAGTGAGAAGACCACCATCACCTCTTACAGCAGAGAGACACACAGCACACTATTCAGTGAAGCAATTAGGTGACAGAAAAAATAAAATGCAATACTTTTAAAAGTGCAAGTTTGCACTTAACAGAAGACTAAAATACAGTACTGCAAGTTTGCACTTAACTTCAGCTTCTAATGCAGGTGATTGTAGCCAACCAAGTCAAATTGAACATAAATATTAATTCTCAAACTTTGTGGCTAGCACTTAAAAGTACAGAGGAAACCCTCTAGGCTAAGAGTAACATATCAGATAACAAAGAAGTGGGATGACCACCACTCCCTCTTACAGCAGACAGACACACAGCACACTATGCAGTGAAAGAATTAGGTGACAGAAAAAATAAAATACAGTACTTTTAAAACTGCAAATTTGCATTAAACAGAAGACTAAAATACAGAACTGCAAGTTTGCACTAAACTTCAGCTTCTAATGCAGGTGATTGTAGCCAACCAAGTCTCTCAGAAATTGAGCATAAAATGAACTCTCAAACTTTGTAGCTAGCACTTAAAAGTACAGAGGAAACCTCTAGGCTAACAGTTAAATATCAGATAACAAAGAAGTGAGAAGAACACCACCCCCCTCTTACAGCAGAGAGACACACAGCACACTATTCAGTGAAACAATTAGGTGACAGAAAAAAATAAAACACATTACTTTTAAAACTGCAAGTTTGCACTTAACAGAAGACTAAAGTACAATACTGCATGTTTGCACTTAACTTCAGCTTCTAATGCAGGTGATTGTAGCCAACCCAGTGTCTCAAAAATTGAGCATAAAATGAATTCTCAAACTTTGTGGCTAGCACTTAAAAGTACAGAGGAAACCCTCTAGGCTAACAGTTAAATATCAGATAAAAGAGAAGTGAGAAGAACACCACCTCCTGTTACATTGGATAGACACACAGCACACTATTCAGTGAAACAATTAGGTGACAGAAAAAAACTAAAATACCGTTCTTTTTTAAATGCAAGTTTGCACTTAACAGAAACCTAAAATACAGTACTGCAAGTTTGCACTTAACTTCAGCTTCTAATGCAGGTGATTGTAGCCAACCAAGTCTCTCAGAAATTGAGCATAAAATGAATTCTCAAACTTTGTGGTTAGCATAGAAGTACAGAGGAAACCCTCTAGGCTAACAGTTAAATATCAGATAACAAAGAAGTGAGAAGACCACCACCCCCTCTTACAGCAGAGAGACACACAGCACACTATTCAGTGAAACAATTAGGTGACAGAAAAAATAAAATACAGTACTTTTAAAACTCCAAGTTTGCACTTAACAGAAGACTAAAATACAGTACTGCAAGTCTGCACTTAACATCAGCTTCTAATGCAGGTGATTGTAGCCAACATGGTATTTCAGAAATTGAGCATAAAATGAATTCTCAAACTTTGTTGCTAGCACTTAACAACACAGAGGAAACCCTCTAGGCTAACAGTTAAATATCAGATAACAAAGAAGTGAGAAGACCACCACCCCCTCTTACAGCAGAGAGACACACAGCACACTATTCAGTGAAACAATTAGGTGACAGAAAAAATAAAATACAGTACTTTTAAAACTGCAAGTTTGCACTTAACAGAAAACTAAAATACAGTACTGCAAGTTTGCACTTAACTTCAGCTTCTAAAGCAGGTGAATGTAGCCAACCAAGTCTCTCAGAAATTGAGCATAAAATGAATTCTCAAACTTTGTGGCTAGCACTTAAAATTACAGAGGAAACCCTCTAGGCTAACAGTTAAATATCAGATAACAAAGAAGTGAGAAGATCATCACCCCCTCATACAGCAGCAAGACACACAGCACACTATTCAGTGAAACGATTAGGTATCAGAAAAATAAAATACAGTACTTTTAAAACTGCAAGTTTGCACTTAACAGAAGACTAAAATACAGTACAGCAAGTTTGCACTTAACTTCAGCTTCTAATGTAGGTGATTGTAGCCAAACAAGTTTCTCAGAAATTGAGCATAAACTGGATTTTCAAACGTTGTGACTAGCACATAAAATTACAGAGGAAACCCTCTAGGCTAACAGTTAAGTATCAAATAACAAAGAAGTGAGAAGACCACCACCCAATATTACAACAGAGAGACACCCAGCACACTATTCAGTGAAACCATTAGGTGACAGAAAAATAAAATACAGTACTTTTAAAACTGCAAGTTTGCACTTAAGAGAAGACTAAAATACAATACTGCAAGTTTGCACTTAACTTCAGCTTCTAATGCAGGTGATTGTAGCCAACAGAGTATTTCAGAAATTGAGCATAAAATGAATTCTCAAACTTTGTGGCTAGCACTAAAAAGTACAGAGGAAACCCTCTAGGCTAACAGTTAAATATTAGATAACAAAGAAGTGAGAAAACCACCACCCCTCTTACATCAGAGAGACACACAGCACACTATTGAGTGAAACAATTAGATGACAGAAAAAATAAAATACATTACTTTTAAAACTGCAAGTTTGCACTTAAAAGAAGACTAAAATACAGTACTGCAATTTTGCACTTAACTTCAGCTTCTAATGGAGGTGATTGTAGCCAATCAAGTCTCTCATAAATTGAGCATAAAATGAATTCTCAAACGTTGTGGCTAGTACTTAAATGTACAGAGGAAACCCTTTAGGCTAACAGTTAAATATCAGATAGCAACGAAGTGAGAAGACCACCAATCCCTTTTACAGCAGACAGACACACAGCACACTATTCAGTGAAACAATTAGGTGACAGAAAAAATAAAATACAGTACTTTTAAAACTGCAAGTGTGCACTTAGCAGAAGACTAAAGTACAGTACTGCAAGATTGCACTGAACTTCAGCTTCTAATGCAGGTGACTGTAGCCAGCCAAGTCTCTCAGAAATTGAGCATAAAATGAATTCTCAAACTTTGTGGCTAGTAATTAAAAATACAGAGGAAACCCTCTAGACTACAGTTAAATATCAGATAACAATGAAGTGAGAAGACCAGCACTCCTCTTACTGGAGAGAGACACACAGCACACTATTCAGTGAAACAATTAGGTGACAAAAAAATAAAATCTAGTACTTTAAAACACAAAACTGCAAGTTTGCACTTAGCAGAATACTGAAATAGAGTACTGCAAGTTTGCACTTAAATTCAGCTTCTAATGCAGGTGATTGTAGCCAACAAAGTCTCTCAGAAATTGAGCATAAAATGAATTCTCAAACTTTGTGGCTAGCACTTAAAAGTACAGAGGAAACACTCTAGGCTAACAGTTAAATATCAGATAACAAATAAGTGAGACCACCACCACTTTTACAGGAGAGAGACACACAGCACACTATTAAGTGAAAGAATTAGGTGACAGAAAAAATAAAATACAGTACTTTTAAAACTGCAAGTTTGCACTTAACAGAAGACTAAAATACAGTACTGCAAGTTTGCACTTAACTTCAGCTTCTAATGCAGGTGACTGTAGCCAACCAAGACTTTCAGAAATTCAGCATAGAATGAATTCTCAAACTTTGTGGCTAGCACTAAAAGTACAGAGGAAGCCCTCTAGGCTAACAGTTAAATATCAGATAACAAAGAAGTGAGAAGACCACCACCCCCTCTTACAGCAGAGAGACACACAGCACACTATTCAGTGAAACAATTAGGTGACAGAAAAAATAAAATACAGTACTTTTAAAACTGCAAGTTTGCACTTAACAGAAGACTAAAATACAGTACTGCAAGTTTGCACTTAACTTCAGCTTCTAATGCAGGTGATTGTAGCCAACCAAGTCTCTCAGAAATTGAGCATAAAATGAATTCTCAAACTTTGTGGCTAGCACTTAAAAGTACAGAGGAAACCCTCTAGGCTAACAGTTAAATATCAGATAACAAAGAAGTGAGAAGACCACCACCCCCTCTTACAGCAGAGAGACACACAGCACACTATTCAGTGAAACAATTAGGTGACAGAAAAAATAAAATACAGTACTTTTAAAACTGCAAGTTTGCACTTAACAGAAGACTAAAATACAGTACTGCAAGTTTGCACTTAACTTCAGCTTCTAATGCAGGTGATTGTAGCCAACCAAGTCTCTCAGAAATTGAGCATAAAATGAATTCTCAAACTTTGTGGCTAGCACTTAAAAGTACAGAGGAAACCCTCTAGGCTAACAGTTAAATATCAGATAACAAAGAAGTGAGAAGACCACCACCCTATCTTACAGCAGAGAGACACACAGCACACTATTCAGTGAAACAATTAGATATCAAAAAAATAAAATACAGTACTTTTAAAACTGCAAGTTTGCACTTAACAGAAGACTAAAATACAGTACTGCAAGTTTGCACTTAACTTCAGCTTCTAATGCAGGTGATTGTAGCCAACCAAGTCTCTCAGAAATTGAGCATAAAATGAATTCTCAAACTTTGTGGCTAGCACTTAAAAGTACAGAGGAAACCCTCTAGGCTAACAGTTAAATATCAGATAACAAAGAAGTGAGAAGACCACCACCTCCTCTTACAGCAGAGAGACACACAGCACACTATTCAGTGAAACAATTAGGTGACAGAAAAATAAAATACAGTACTTTTAAAACTGCAAGTTTGCACTTAACAGAAGACTAAAATACAGTACTGCAAGTTTGCACTTAACTTCAACTTCTAATGCAGGTGATTGTAGCCAACCAAGTCTCTCAGAAATTGAGCATAAAATGAATTCTCAAACTTTGTGGCTACACTTAAAAGTACAGAGGAAGCCCTCTAGGCTAACAGTTAAATATCAGATAACAAAGAAGTGAGAAGACCACCACCCTCTCATACAGCAGAGAGACACACAGCACACTATTCAGTGAAATAATTAGGTGACAGAAAAATAAAATACAGTTTTTTTAAAACTGCAAATTTGCACTTAACAGAAGACTAAAATACAGTACTGCAAGTTTGCACTTAACTTCAGCTTGTAATGCAGGTGATTTTAGCTAACCAAGTTTGTCAGAAATTGAGCATAAAATGAATTCTCAAACTTTGTGGCTAGCACTTAAAAGTACAGAGGAAACCCACCTAAGCTAACAGTTAAATATCAAGTAACAAAGAAGTCAGAAGACCACTGTCACCTCTTACAGCAGAGGACACACAGCACACTATTCAGTGAAACAATTAGGTGACAAAAGAAATAAAATACATTACTTTTAAAACTGCAAGTTTGCACTTAACAGAAGACTAAAGTACAGTACTGCAACTATGCACTTAACATCAGCTTCTAATGCAGGCGATTGTAGCTGACCAAGTCTCTCAAAAATTGAGCATAAAATGAATTCTCAAACTTTGTTGCTAGCACTTAAAAATAGAGGAAACCCTCTAGGCTAACAGTTAAATGTCAGATAACAAAGAAGTCAAAAGACCACCACTCCATCTTACAGCAGAGAGACACACAGCACACTATTCAGTGAAACAATTATGTGACAGAAAAAATAAAATACAGTACTTTTAAAACTGCAAGTTTGCACTTAACAGAAGACTAAAATACAGTACTGCAAGTTTGCACTTAACATCAGCTTCTAATGCAGGTGACTTTATCCAACCAAGTCTCTCAGAAATTGAGCATAAAATGAATTCTCAAACTTTGTGGTTAGCACACAAGTACAGGGGAAACCCTCTAGGTTACCAGTTAAATATAAGATAACAAAAAAGTGAGAAGACCACCACCCCCTCTCATAGCAAAGAGACACACAGCACACTATTCAGTGCAACAATTAGGTAACTGAAAAAATAAAATACAGTACTTTTAAAACTGCACGGTTGCACTTAAAAGAAGACTAAAATACAGTACTGCAAGTTTGCACTTAACTTCAGCTTCTAATGCAGGTGATTGTAGCCAAAAGAAAGAGGTAGCTGGGAACATATTTTCTGGGAGTATGGTGAGTTGGTGAACTTTAAGGATTCCCTGCGGGATGCACTGTCAGAGATGCGTGGTAAGCAGATTGGTCTGACGAGGAAGATGATTTTTCTGAGCTATTCTACAGAGTCAGAATTGCTTAGATATGGTAAGGCCTTGCTGTGTCTAATAAGTAGTGACTGCCAAAAAAGCAATTACTAGAAAATGTAAATCAAAATCTAAACCAACTATAGTGGAAGTAGTGAATATAGTAACAGAGATAAAACAACTGGAATTGAAATCTTTAGATAACAGTAGGAGCAAACTACATAGAAAAAAAATCATGGGAACAATACATACAAGGGAGGAATGAGGCTCAAAAGACAGAAAGACTTAAATAAGCTATGTAATGTTTGAGCGAGAAAGATTGGGTAGATTATAAGTGATGTATAATGTTTGTAACTCAGAGTGTGTCATTATGGTTTGTTATGTAAAATGATTGCGACTAGGATTGTGTAGGTGTGGTTTGCTTTTATTTATATAAATATATATCCTTGTTTTTCTTGCAATCAGTGCAAGTTCATAGCTACTTCAGATTGTTTTATTCACCCAATCACAGGACATAGGTATACATCCATGTTTTATGCTGATTGCACTTCCACCAACCTGGTATATGTAGCTGAGTGTCAGGCATGTAAATTATTCTATGTTGGGATGACTACCAGGACTCTGAACATATTTATGCCATCGAAAGCCAATACTACCAATGCCTTGGCCAAACATGTCTTAGATAGCGATGCCTCACACTGTTTCAAATTCAAGGTCTTGGAACTTGTTCACAAAGGAGGAAGACTAGGCAATATTAGGAACAATACTGAGGAGAGAAATGGATCTTGAAATTACAAGCCCATAGGCTTGGACTTAATGACAGATTCACACTCAGACCATTCCTAATAAACAGACCTTTGCAACATTGATGTTTTATATATACATGCACACACAACAATGCTTGTTCTTAATTTTACATTGCCCTTTTAATGATACACTACCTTAAATCATGTTCAGCATGTGATTTGTTAATTGCTGACACTTGTTATGTATTTAAATGATTTGCTCTTTGCTGCATTTTATGTCTGATGAAGCGTTGGATACAGTGAAAGCTACTCCTGCAGTTTTTATTCTGTTTTGTCATTAAACCTGGATTTTAATGAACTCTATGGACTGTGACTTATTCTACTTGTTTACCTGAACCTTCCAACTGGATTTATCCTTACAGCGCATGTTGCACACCTCTAAGATTTTTTTGTGTTCATGATTTGTTCTTAACAGAGGGTGCTTTACCTGGCAATATATTGGTTTTTAATTCTACATAAATATATGTTTGCCTACATAGTAAGTGATGATTTAATGAAGATGTTTCTTGTTTAAAAAAAGCAGGAACTGAATAATTTTTGTAGTATTGCTTAGATTATATGATAAATATAAATATATGTGAAGTATAATGTTTATGTGAATATAGTTTGATTAGTTTTATATGAATGTAAATTTGCCTATGTCACAGGTGACAACTCAATAAAGGTGTTTGGATAAAAAAAAATATTTCTTTCTTTTTTTATTTCTACCCTGTTCTTAAACTCTGTTTTCGTTTGATCCCACTAACTAGGTATTCATTCTGAAAAAAATGTATATATTCCCTAATATCTCTTGGATAATTCCCAATAGCCATTCCCTACATTTTTCTCCTTTTAACAAGTAGGTGGGAAAGCACTGGTGTCTCATTTCTACTTCATTACCTTGCATTATTGTCTTACTTTTTCTCAGTGCATGATCTGAAACAGTTATTGAATGTGTGTCAAAGCTTTCAATTAAATGTACATGATAGTGTGAAATAAAATTTCTATCCAGTCTAGTCCAGTTATTGTACCCCGGGGAATAGTATGTAAAGTATGTCCGAGTTTTTACTACTGACTTCACATCTTCCATACTAAATATTTATTATTATTATCTAAATCATTGAAAGACATTTCTTGAACCAAATATGAAGCTTGAACTGTTTTTGTTGAACAACTATAGAATTCTTCTCATACAGTTCTCTTCAACTTTTCTAGTTGATTTTATTTCAGGTTCGCCAAATTTCTTCCTTTCTGGTATCAAGGCAGTGTACTTACTAGCCAGTAACTGAATTTTACCCATACTGGAAAAATTAACTGGCTCCCTTTTCTCGGTTTTGGTTTCTAGGCTGGGAGAACTAAAATTAAGTTGCTGATAGGTGTGCAGCCAAGTCCTCTCCTGCAGTAGCATTTTGATCTGGATTAGAACTGGAGCATGATCTGTGAGGCATATTGTTTGTGTTTTAACAGAAATCATCAGATAATTATGTTCCTCCAATATGTATCCCTAATCTTACCCAGCTATTATATCCCTAGAATACGTGTCATAACCACCAACCCAAAACTCTTAATGCAGAATCTTAAATTCCTCTTCATTCAAGACCACTGCTCTTCTCTCTTCTCTTTAATTTACTATTTCCTGTTTCGGAGCTCTGTATACCCCTACCAGTGTAATTCTCTTCCCCTGCCAATAACCTCATAGCATTAGTATTCTACCTAAGGGGGGTCTGTTTTTTCTTCCTCTGTTATCACAACTGCATTTTTGTTTATTAATAGCAATACTCCCTTTCTTCCTTGCTCCTGCATATTCAGTTGTGTAACCTTGTCTAAAGCCCTTTATAATTTCTTTATGCTCTGCCCCAGTCAGATGCATCTCCTGCAATATTACCACCAAACCTCCATTTTACTAAAATATGTGTATATTTTGTTAACTCTGGCTGGCTGGGAAGGCTGTTATATTCTATAATAACATCTTAAGTACTACATTATTAACAATGAGTAACTATCATCTGTGCATTTCTTCGTCTGAACTTTATTTTTTTCATTTTTTACACATATACCATTGCAGAATTACCTTCCTTTCACTGTTGTTGGGTGTATGCTTCCCTGCCTTCCCATATTTTATTTTCCCCTTCCATTTTTTATGGGGACTCGGAAACTGTTCAGAAAATGTCTTTGGACATTCCATGGATACGCCAGTAAAATTATACACAGGAAGAAAAACAAAACCAGGAAGTGTATGTATGTATGCATATTATATATGTGTATGTATATATATATATATATATATATATATATATATATATATATATATATATATATATATATATATATATATATATATATATATATATATATATATATATATATCAAAATTTCACTCACATTGGCTTCTCCCTTATTATATATTAAGCAGTTACTCTATTGGTGCATTCTCCATTTCCATTTTTTTTCAGCACAGCTAATTGCTACAACTGTTGTGGGTAGTTAATAGTAAACCTGCTTTCTAGTAAATCCAAACTTTCTTTCTAAATTGCTTAAAATGTCATACTCCCTTCCCTAACAGGCAAGTGAATTTATTTTCTTCTTATACTGACTTAGCCTTACAAAGAAATGTCTCACTCATATTTTTATTACATTTTAAACTCCCTTATGCTGGCTTCACCTGTTAAATAAACAACTCCCTCATCCTTTTATTAAAATTTAAAGCCATATTCTCTTCATTAACTAGCATTCCCTTCTTTAAGTTTTCATTTTTAATTTTGTTTTCACATTTTCTACCTTCAACCCACTCTCTGTGATTTTCTATAATTCTTCTATCACATTTTCTTTTCAAAATACTATACATTTATTTAATTTGCCCTTTCTTTCCCCTTTAAATCATCAGTGAGGACTCTTTTCAAGGAATCGTGGCTGCTGTGTGGTCAGCTGACAGACTAGGCAGTCTAAATTGGAGGTTCCCCTCAGCTGACTGACATGCCGATTGACTTAATTGGGCTTAACTTTGCTAGCAACCAATCAGGTTACAGTTCTCCATACTACGCCTGCCCTTTTTCAATTAAACTCACTTCCCCACTTCTCTCACAGTAAAAATAAAAAAGCAACCTGATTCTTCTTACTAAACCTAATTATTTTAGGAATGTTGCTGATCTTTTAACATTACACCAATACATTTTATTAGAAAAATATTTCTCTCACCATTCTTGCCTGTACACGGAGAGTGGTGTGGTTGCAAAAAGGGCAGAAAAGCTAACTTTTAACAACAGGAATACTTCTACAAGTTTTACTGTATTACACACACATAGACTGATGCATTACAAGTTCTCTTTTTGAAAAGTCAGTCTTATTAAGCACAGGCAGTTGGTCTACAAATATAGATTCCTTTACTCTTCTTGAAAAGGCATGGACCTCCTTCTGGCCAAAATTTTTCACTTCTTGTGATATCTGGTCTACTTCAAGGAATGTCTTGATTTCTTCTGGAAAATATTTTCTTCTCAGCTGGGTAAAACAGCTTTAATCTTAATGCATTATCTCTGCACATCCTTATAACTGGGTTGAATTTATTTCTTCTCTGCCTGGTAAATGTTGATTGTTAATTATCTATGAAAACACTAGTAGCTCCACTCTGCAGTTTTTTCCTCTTTCTCCAAAGTTTGGATAGATTTTTTTCTTTTAAAGAATAATTCTGTGGCTAATTTTCTGAGATTCCATGAAGGGGCCCACCATGTGACTATGTTAGCTAGAAATTGGCAGTAAAGTTTGTAAAGTAATTATTTAGGCCAGGCACAACTGTAAAGAGGTGACTGAATTCGAGTCAGCCAAGCTCCTGACATGAGTGACAATGGCGAGTGCTACTGCTGTGTCCTGAAGCAGATTAGGCAATTCTGTTGTATGATTTTAAAAGAGCAGAGGCTAGATTATTCCAATGCTAAGACAACTATAGGAGAGATGTGGGAAAATAAAATCTGGATCTGACTATAACTTTGATGGGATTGTTTTAGCTCTATACGGCTTACTTCAAGTGAGTTTAGTATATGAGTATGGAATGTAAACTGGTTATTGAGAAGTTTGATTATTGTACAGTGATTTTCCTTTGTGGTAGGGGTAGAGTACTGTAAAAGCAATGGATTACAAGAGTAAGCTGCTACAGCAATGGCTTGGCAGAGAAAAGCATTTACTTACTTTTACTAAAACGTAAGAGAATGCCCATGCTATTCAGCTCTGATTCTAGAAAGCAAAAGGAGTATTGTAAAAGAGGAGCAAGAGTGTTTGGAAAACCTTCAGAAATAGGAATGCTTGAATTTTTCCCATGTTGTATCACTTTGACCCACCCAACACTGTCAGCAATTTTGTTTATAAACAAAGCAAAAAGAAGTGGGTCAAGTACAGACATCTGAGGGATTCTGACACTAACTGTATGCTGTGTGTAGAAAGCATTGTTCTGTTTCACTGTCTTGGTCCTGCTGTTGAAATAATTGCTAATCATGTTTGATTACATTTCCTGGGAGAATGACAATTAAAAATGTAGTTCAAGTTTATGAGGCACAGTATCGAAAACCTAATAACAAAACTCTATCACAACTCATATTACTTACTCCCGTCCAATAACAACCCCCACTATAACAATATGCTATACTTAAATACTGCTAGAGTAATAATCCTAGCTATTGCTGCCCATTTCTCCTCTTACCACACCAACCTAAAAGAACCAATCCACTACAAAACTACCTCTATTTCCTACCCAGAAAAAAACTAAACCAAACAACATTATCATATCCTCCTCAATCTTTAATACTACACCAATTCATCATACCCCCTACCCCTTACTCCCTCACCATAATTCCCCCCAAATCTCCTTGATATATTATAGGTACATAGTTAAAATTCTAAAAACATTAATTAATATAGTAACCAACCTAACCCACAATGGGGACATTCATCCAAACCTTGGCCCAAAAACCAACCCAGACTGCACACCTCCCCAACACAGCAACCTCTCCCATCCATCTCCCCACCTCCCTAGGAAAAAAGATCTCTTACTATTAAACATTAATATTAGGAGAATCAAAAATAAAGTTCATGAAGTGCATGCCAACCTCTGTCTATACTCACCTGTTATTGTACTAATAACCAAAACATGGCTAAAACCCAACATTAGCAATAACAAAATATTTGCTCCTGGCTATAATATACTATGGGTTGACAGAACAGACAAAACGGGTGGTGGGTTAGCCATTTTATTTAAAAATCACCTCACTCCAGAAGCTTTAAGTTATAATGCCGCCAACTTTAACAATGCAGAAATAATTCTTACCAGACTAATAATTAATTAAAAAAAAAACAAAAAAATACAGATAAATACTATAGGAACTTACATCCCATCTGGAAACAACATTCCCCACACTAGAAAATATACTGCATTGGACCACAAAAACACTACTCCAGGAAACAATAATCATGGGTGATTTTAATTTAGACTGGTTAACCTGTAACTCCTACACCCTCACAAATCAGATCAACCTCCATGACTTCACCCAAATCATCCAAACACTCACTAGGATTGACAAGTCATCTAATAGATATTCCATTCTTAGGTTCATAGGTAGGTACTAGGCTATCTGCCCAAGGGCATTTATAAGCCTATCCAGTGTGTGTCGGCTTTCACCACCCCATTGATTAATTAACTGAGCCTCTGTCAAGCAGAGCCAATGAAGTGATCCCAGGGGTGTATTTTCTGTTACCCATCCACTCGTCAAGGCTTCTTTTGAAGAGTGTTAGTGAGGGGCTCTGTCTAATGTAGTTAGGAATTTTGTTCCAAAGCATGGGGAGTCTCTGTGACAGGAATTTATCCCTCCAGCATGTTGTATTTATTGTTGTGGTGAGGTTTAGCTCACTAGAGCGTGTGGCTCGCAGTGACTTGGATTTCTGTAGGTGGAGCATGTCCATCAATTCTGAGTTGGACATGGCTTTGTAAGTCAGGCAGAGATCACCTCTGAGTAAGCAATATGCCACTGAGTACAGCCAGAGTTTTTTCAGTCGGGCTGCATAGGACACATGTTTGAGACCAGTAATCCTCTTGGTGAGGTGCTTTTTTGGTCTTTCCAGCTGTTGGAAGTGTCTTGTGAGGTACATCCCAAATGGGACATTGTACTCTATGATGGGTCTGATGAGTGACAAGTAGAGGGGCACTATAACCTCTTTATTTCTAGATGCGAACCCCTTAGTAATTAGATGGGCCACATAGAAGGATTTCCTAACTACTTTGGCAATATGATTGTCAAAGGAGAGATTACTATCTACCTGGGTCACCAGATCTTTTATTACCTCTTCTGTATTAAGGGGGTTGCCTCCTATGTGGTAATTCGTGGGTGTTTTGTTTTAACCAAACGGGGTGACTATACATTTTTTGGCATTTAGCTTGAAGCCATGACTTTGACACCAGGTGTCTGTCTCAGTAAGGCCTTTTTGAAGGATGTCCGTGTCAGCCAGGGAGTCAATTATGGCTCCAAGTTTGCAGTCATCAGCAGACTTGGTTAGCCATAGTCCTCCTGTGTTTGCCTGTACTTCTGAGAAATATATGCCGAACAGTAGGGGTCCCAGAACCGAGCCTTGCGGGACACCACTTGTGACTGGTTTAGAGTCGGACCTGGAGCCCGCTATTCTTACCGTGTGAGTTCTGTCTGTAAGCCAGTTGGCAACCCATCTTGTGACGTAGGGGTTTATGTTCAGGCTGGTGAGTTTTTCTATAATACCAGTGAGGAATGGTGTCGAATGCCTTGGCGAGATCAAGGTAGGCTGTGTGAACCACATTTCCCTCATCTATGGCCTTGGTGACTGTCTCAAAGAAGTCATCCAAGTTTAGTAGGCATGATCTGCCCTTAACAAAGCCGAACTGGGTCGGGTCAAGTGATTGGAGGTTCCCAATGTCTTTGTTATTGAGTTCCATGATGATGTGCTCCATAGCCTTGCAGACCAGGCTAGTCAGGCTTATGGGGCGATAGTTACCAGGGTCAGTTGTGGCCTCTCCTTGATTGGAGTTTAACAAATAAACCAGCCCTCTCCTTTCACTCTGGCTGTCTCCCTGATAGCCTCAGTGACCATCTCCCAAACTTTTTACTCAGATATCAAACAAGCCCATTCAAACTAACTACTTACCATCTAATAAAGAACAAAAGAAACTTTTACCCCAATGACTTCACATCCATCCTCAAACACTGTATTTGGACGCCACTTAAGCAGCATCCCCTAGAAGATGCAGTAAAATACTTCAATGCTACCCTTCCCTTCTAACCTTGCCCCATGGCTAAGCAAAGAAACTAGGTCACTGCTTAAATCAAGACACAAAGCCTGGGAACAGTGGTACAAAACTAAGTCCCAAGTTTCAAAACAAGCTTAATGTGAACTCAGAAATAAGGCAAAAAGACTAGTCAAACAGGACAAGATAAACTATTATACTGACATCCAAACTAAACATCAAAATAACCCACAGACGTTTTGGTCAGCTATTAATAGCATACTACTACCTGGTACAGCTAGCACACACACCCTTCTACTACTAATAATACAGATAACATAGCTACCGAATTCAATAAATACTTCACCAAAACTATTTTAGCCCTCTCTAAAAAGCATACCTCCACTTCTACTCCAGTTACTCCTATACCTAGGAATCTCAACAACACCTATTCCCTACAACCTGTCTCGATTGAACTATAAAACGTTGCTCAAAAATCTAAAGCCCACTACACTAGCTGCTGATAATCTACCAGCAGATTTTCTTAGAATTGCTACCAATGCAATTGCCTTTCCAGTATCCATCCTTATCAACAGATCCATTTCTGAACACCAAATCCCTGCCATATGGAAAATTTCACACATTATTCCACTACACAAAGAATGCAATTCAACAGAACTATCTATCTACCAACCAACTGCTATCCTATCCCCCCTGTCTAAGATATTAGAGAGAAATATACATATGCAAATCATGGACTACCTACATAAGAACTACCTACTGTCCAATAGCCAACACAGTTTTCGTCCCCACCACAGCACTGCCACTGCCCTAATATCTTTCACTAACACTGTTAACAATCACAGAAATAATGGCAAATTTGTATCTGCTGTATTTCTCAATCTATCCAAAGCCTTCAACGTGGCCTCACATAGTACATTTATTGGTGTCCTCTCTCAGCTGAATGTAACCCAATCTACTTTTGCTTGGTTCCATGACTATCTAACTGGGCATCAGCAAGCAGTACTATGGCAACAAAACCTATCATCCCTTCTTCTTGCAGCCCTAGGATCCATCCTAGGCCCTCTACTTTTCTCTATCTCTCTATTTACTAACACTTCAACGCCACATGCTTCTGTGGTTCAATGTGCTGATGATTTTACACTAATATGTGCTGACCCTTCTATACAATAACTACAATTACTAACACAAGACTCCTTCTCTGCAGTGGAAACATGGCTAGCCAGCTTTCAGCTAATTCTGAACCCCAACAAAACCAAGCTCATGCTGTTCCATTCCACTAGACCTACTTTACCTCACCCCTCTTTTAACACTGTATCCATGAACAATAACATCACATCACCTGTAGCTCACATTAAACTTCTGGAAGTTGTGATAGACAGCAATATGAGATGTGAAATTTACATTTCCCAGACCTTAAAAAAGTAAACAAAAAACTTGGTATAGTATATTTACTATTTATTTATTTATTTGCAGTTTGTTTTCCAGGATAATCCATTGGGCTACAAGGAGCCCATTTTCAATGGAGTCCTGGGGAGAAAAGCTCCAGAGAAATACAAATACATAGTACAGAAAGAACACAAATCCATAATAAACATTTCAATTAAATGTTAAATACATATTTTGCATAGTACAAACCCATATTGCACAATTCAAACAGATGTTACATACTACATAAATAAAAGGTTTTGATTAGGAAAATTACATCAGGTTAATTCAGTAAGTAGTAGTTTTTTTTTTTTTTTTTTTTTTTTAGGGAATTAGAATGAGGTAAGGATGTAAAACTTTAGGAGGTAGTGACAGGCAACAAAGTTTGGAAAGTTAGGAAGAAAGTGTGATAGAATTAGGTTGGGTGAGAGCAAGAGCATTCCATTATGAAGTAAGGTGCGAGTGCAGTGAGGTTTTAAACAAGGAGAGACTGCTGGTGGTGCAGAGGGGGAAGGGAGAGAGTTCCAGAGGCGTGCAAGAGAGAAGGACATCAATTGATTCCTAGCAGGATGTGTTAGTTTATGCAATTTAATTAGGTTTTGGGAACTGGATCTTAGGAGTCTATCTGGTTTATGCATTTCAAAGGTATTTGCTAAGGAGTGGCAGAAAGACGGGTTATGAATGAATTTGTGTGCTTGGATGAGCTGGGTATATGTGAGGAAGTTTGGTAATTCTAGCCAACTTAGTTGGTGAAGGGAATTACAGTGGTGAGAAGAGGCTCTATGACCTGCTGTAAATTTGTATATTTTGTTATAACAAGATGAGAGTTTTGTTTTGAGGGAACATTGTAGGCTGGTTAGGATAGATGCACCATATAAAAGGTATGGGGTGAGGTATGTATTAGCTGATGTAATCCTGGTGGTGGGAGAGATAAAGCGACTGTGGTGGTAAAACATACCTAATTTAATTTTATATGTTTTTTTTGATATTTGCATGTAGATGCTTATCAAATTTTAGTTGACTGTCAATGATAATTCCTAGTAATTTTGTGTCAGAGGCTAGTTCTAGGGGGTATTACTATTGCTGGTAATTATGAAGGATTGTTTGTCTAGGGAAGAGGTTTTGGATGCATTGAATTTTGGTTGCATTAAAGGCTAGATGGTTGTCAAGCATCCACTGTTCAGTGTAAGAGAAGGCAGCTTGTGTTAGATTGTTTAGAGTTGTGATGGAAGGGGAGGAACAGATTATAGTAGAATCATCGGCATATTGGATGAGACTGGAGTTAGGAAAGGCTTGGAAGAAATCATTTATGAATATGTTGAATAGTAGGGGGCCTAGAATGGAACTATGGGGATGCCTGTGGATGTATTAAGGAAGGCTGAGGTAGCTTTTTTCCATTTAACTGCTTGTTGCCTGTTTGTGAGATAGCTTGAGAATCACTGGGCAGAGGAAGGGGATAGGTTAAATTTAGAGAGTTTGGTAAGAAGGAGGTTGTGGGAAATGGTGTCAAATGCCTTAGAGAGATTGAGGAAAAAAGTGGATACAAAGTGGCCAGAGTAGTGGGCTTTGTTGATTGTTTCTAGGAAGGAGGGCAGTGGAGGTACTATGACCTGGTCTAAAGCCATGTTGTGTGGTGGTAAGAAGCTGATTATTGATGAGGTAGGGTAAGAGTTGTTAGTGTACACACTTTTCAAATAGCTTAGAAATAGGGGATAGGATGATGATAGGGTGAAAGTTTGGGATGTTGTTATTATTGCCACCTTTATGGAGAGGAATAATAAAGGCCTTCTTCCAGAGCTGGGGGACCTGGCTTTCTGAGATAGACCGATTAATTAGTATGCTGATAAGGAGAACAATGGCTTCTGTGGCTAATTTTAGGAAGTAGGAGGACATTTCATCAGGGGCATTAGAACCAGGTTTTCATTTTAGGAGAAGTTTTTTTATGGTGGATATATAGATGGGATTGATAGAGAAAGGTGGAGGTTGGGAGCAAGGGATGCTAGGGGAGGAAGGGATGGGAGCACGTTGAGGAGGGGTTGTAGAGGTGTTGGTGAAGGATGATGTTAGCTTCCTTATGGACTCTATGAAGAAAGAGTTAAATTGGGTGGCCAATTCCATGTCGGAGGCATCTGGGTTGGGGCAAGGGTTTTCTTTTTTTTCCCGGGTTGAGGAGAGATGAGATTCCTTTCCAAAATAGTTTGGGATTGGTGGTGTGGTTGGTTTTGAGAGTGGAGAAATAAGCTTTGCTGTCTAAGGTAATAAGTTTTTTGACTTTATTTCATAGTGTTTTATATTTGTTTAGGGCGATAGTGGTTTTATTTTTATGGTAACGTGTCCAGGCTTTGTCACGGAGACGCATAGTAGCTAAAGTGTTTTTGGTTAACCAGGGTACAGGGTTACTTTTTATATGTTTTCTTTTTAGAGGGGTAAAGGAATTGAACAGGTTTGTGAAAGTAGAGTTAAAGTAGGATAGAGCATTATCTAGGGAAAGATTTTTTAATGGGTTCCAGTTTCTGCTTTTTAGTGTATTTGAGAAGGTTTCAGCATTGAAGTTCTTTAGGCAATGAGTGGAAATATAGGTGTGAGTTAGTTGTATAGAAGAGGGGAGACGGTGGGCAAAAGTGGGGAAATGATCAGCTAGTGGGTCTGGGAGAATATCACTATCAGAGATATAGTGAGGGTGGGATACTAGAATCCAGTCTATTGTAGTTCCAGTGATGGAGTTCTTGGAAGGCCTGGTAGTGGAATTGATTAGTTGTATAAAGTTATATAAGTTAATATTGAGTGAGTTAGTGGGAGATTGGATTGTGGCCCACTTTATGTTCATGTCCCCCAGGATTATGGTTTCATGAGTAATGTTGGTAGAGACCCAGGAGGTAATATCTTCAAGGGATGAGAAATTGTCGCCAGGGGGAATATAGAGGGAGAGAACAAATATGAGTTTATGCTTGTTTAGGTGGAGTAGAGCTGGTAGTATGTCTGCATTGCCAAATTTGGGAAAGGGTTTGGTATAGGGGGTGACTCACAGGGATGCTGAGTAAAGGAGTGCTATACAACCTCCCTTTTTTGTGTTCTGTCATTCCTTAACATGCGGTAGTTGGGAGGAGTTATTTCAGAATCTTGTATGTGGGGCTTAAGCCAGGTTTCTGAGATGGAGAGAATATTGGGCTTGTTATGTAGAAGCCAGGCATGAAGGTTTGGAATTTTGTTACATAGGGTCTGAGCCTTTAGAGCTGAGAAGTGGAGGGGTTGGATGCAGTGTGGTAGAGGGGCCTGGGTTTGGGTGGATGTCCCTGGAGAGAAGGATAGAGATAAAATGATGGATGATGTATTTGGTTTGTTTGGAGTGTAGTATACAGGTAGAGAGTTTTGTGGACATTAAACTAGTGTAGTTGGAAACAGTGTTTTTAGAGTTAGGTAGGAGTCTATAGGGGAAGAACATGCTAGTGTTGAGGGGGTAGAGACTGGGAGATATATGAGTAACAGTAGATGTGTACCTTGTAGAGGATGGGGTAGTGGTGTGAAATGGGGGGAGTGGTTTGCATTAGTAGGTTGGGTGATTTAATTTAGGTAAGTTAAGGTAATTAGAAGTATTATTTGAGTAAGTAGGGATAGAGATGTGAGGGTCATGATGCTGGTTATTAGAGTAGAAGTAGGGAGTGAGTTAAGTTGTGAAGTTAGTTTGAGTAAGAGATTATGGTTTAGGTTAATTGTTTAGTAGTTTATCAGGATAAGTTGTGTTTGGCAATAAACTCTGAAAGGTAAGCTTACTATAATGGGTGAACTGTGGGAGGAGATTGGGGGTATGATGGGTAGCTTGAATTGAATGGTGGAAGTGGTGGGAGTGGCTAGCTAAGTATAAGTGTAGGGGTATTGGGAGTGGGTGGGATTTCGGGGTATGGTAGGGGAGCGGAGTGAGTCCGTAGGGCGAACAGAGCAGGTAGAGCCAAGGAAAGGAAGAATCAAGGTCATCAGTGAAAAACAATCAATAGAGTATAAGGTAAGTTCAGACGAAAGTATGCAAGGGGTAAGGGATATTCTAGTAGTGATATAGGGAAAGGATTAGAGTGGTTCAGAGAGGTAAAAGATGGTGCCACAAGAACGAAGGCAAAGTTAAAGAGTCTGGGGGAGGGGGTGGAAAGAAAAGAAAGTGAAAGAAACTGGGGGAGGGGTTGGAATAGAGACTGGAGATGCATATCACAGTGGCCTAGCTGGTTGGAACCAGTACAGACATGGTCAGGTCAGCAGTGTGAAACAGCACTGAAACAATTAGAAAGAAAGCAACTGTGAAAATCAGAGCTGAAGAGGGAATGAGAGCAAGCCAGAGATGGAAATGTTGCAGATATATGTTTAAAAACACGAGACAAAGGGAACAGAAGATGTATTAGGGGTTAAACAACACTCTAGATTGTGGCTGGCAACATTAAACCTACATATACTGGAACTATATGGAGTATATAGAAACAAGCACTACCTTAGTAAAGATACAAAAGCAACCATTGCTCAAACACATCTTATCGCAACTATTCTCTATGCTCATCAATTCTTAAAACCTAAGAAAATCTGATTTAGCAAAATTAGACTCCTGTTATAACAAAATTGCCAGGTTTGCTACAAACTCTCCCTTTAGGACACATCACTGTACAGCACTCAAGCAACTTAAATGTTTAGAACGTCCTCAACTCTTACTTTATAACCAACTAACTATGGCCCATAAAATCCTCTGTCTACCAGAAAAAAAACATGATCTTTAAAATCAACTACACCCATACTCTAGTAATAGGACTCTTTGCTCTAGCAATAAATCCCTAATAAAGCTAAACAAAGCCAATAATGTTGCTGGAGACTCCCTCTTCTTAAATTATATAGCTAAAATCTGAAATGCACTGCCTACTAACAAAGCATCATCTACTGCCTTATCTAATTATAAAAAATACTAAAAACTCACTTATCTAAAACATGGCTATTTTCATGCACAGCTCCTGGTTACACTTACTTTTTCTTAAGCTAATATCTTATCGTTCAAAAACATAAAATTGTATTCAACGTCTGAAGACAAGAAAATAGCACTTGTAAGGAAAATTTTACTTCCCGTCTGAAGTCTTGTAAACAACATCCATGGATTTCTAATCCATGAATGGCTTAACCCTCCTTGCCTTGATGACACCCACCAGTTCCTAATCTATGAATGGCCTAACCTCCCTTACTTTAACTCTGTAAATAATCTTACTCTACTGTTTGTATACATTTTTCTGTGATATCAAAAGTATTTCTCTGCAATATAAAAAGTACATGAAAACTGTAAGTGTGAACTCAGGCAGTTTACACTAAAGTGAACTTGTATGTCTTTTTGGAGCTTTTCTCCCTGCTTTGACTCTGTAAAGAATCTTATTACTCTGTTTTGTATACATCTCTCTGTGATATCAAATACATTTCACTGTGATACAAAACTACATGTACATTGTCAATGTTGTACTCAGAGTATTTACAATATAATTAACATATATGTATTTTACGAAGCTTTTCTTCCCAGGCCTCTGCTGAAAAAGGACTTGTGTCCAGTATGACTGTCCCAGTAATCAAATGTAAAATAAAATAAAATTTATATAAGACAGTGCTAATGCATTCTCATCCAAATGGGGTAGGATATATTATTGAAAGAAAAGCTCTTAAAACACACAATCACACACACACATACACAAAATATTTTCTTTAACAAAAATCCAACAGCACCCTTTGCTATCTTCTCAGCTAACAACATCAAAATAGAACCCACATCTCATACAAAACTTTTAGGTGTCACTATTGATAGTAACCTGAAATTTGACAAACATATCTCAGATGTTATCAAGAAAACCCATATCAAGCTTGGCACTCTCTAGAGGTCCAAGCAATTCCTTACCAATTCCACCAGGCAGGCTATCACTAGAACCCATCTTCTCTCCAGCCTGTTACATGCCTTACCAATCTTTACTAACCTGAGAAAATCTGACTTAGCTAAGCTGGAGGCATGCTATAATAAAATAGCCATATTTGCCACAAATTCCCCACATAGGTCCCACCATTGTGCAGAACTCCATAGGTTCATAGGTAGGTACTAGGCTATCTGCCCAAGGGCATTTATAAGCCTAGCCAGGATGTGTCAGCTTTCGCCGCCCCATTGATTAATTAACTGAGCCTCTGTCAAGAAGAGCCAATGAAGTGATCCCAGGGGTGTATTTTCTGTTACCCATCCACTCGTCAAGATTTCTCTTGAAGAGTGTTAGTGAAGGGCTCTGCCTAATGTAGTTAGGAATTTTGTTAAAAAGCATGGGGAGTCTCTGTGACACAAATCTATCCCTCCAGCATGTTCTATTTATTGTTGTGGTGAGGTTTAGCTCACTAGAGCGAGTGGCTCGCAGTGACTTGGATTTCTTTAGGTGGAGCATGTCCATCAATTCTGAGTTGGACATGGCTTTGTAAGTCAGGCAGAGATCACATCTGAGTAAGCGATATGCCACTGAGTACAGCCGGAGTTTTTCCAGTCAGGCTGCATAGGACATATGTTTGAGGCCAGTAATCCTCTTGGTGAGGCACTTTTGTGGTCTTTCCAGCTGTTAGAAGTGTCTTGTGAGGTACATCCCAAATGGGCATTGTACTCTATGATGGGTCTGATAAGTGACGAGCAGAGGGGCACTATAACTTCTTTATTTCTAGATGTGAACCTTTTAGTAATTAGATGGGCTACATAGAAGGATTTCCTAACTACTTTGGCAATATGATTGTCAAAGGAGAGATTACTATCTACCTGGGTCCCCAGATCTCTTATTACCTCTTCTGTATTAAGGGGGCTGCCACCTATGTGGTAATTCATTGGTGTTTTGTTTTTCCTAAATGGGATGACTATGCATTTTTTGGCATTTAGCTTGAGACCATGACTTTGACACCAGGTGTCCGTCTCTGTAAGGCCCTATTGGAGAATGTCCATGTCAGCTGGAGAGCCAATTATGGTTCCCAGTTTGCAGTCATCGGCGAACTTGGTTAGCCATAGTCCTCCTGTGTTTGCCTGTACTTCTAAGAAGTATATGCCGAACAGTAGGGGTCCCAGGACCGAGCCTTGTGGGACACCACTTGTGACTGGTTTAGAGTCAGACCTGGAGCCCGCTATTCTTACCATGTGAGTTCTGTCTGTAAGCCAGTTGGCAACCCATCTCATGACATAGGGGTTTATGTTCAGGCTGGTGAGTTTTTCTATAATTCACGAGTGGGGAATTGTGTCAAAAGCCTTGGCGAGGTCAAGGTAGGCTGTGTGAACCACCTTCTTCTCATCTATGGCCTTGGTGACTGTCTCAAAGAAGTCAAACAGGTTTAGTAGGCATGATCTGCCCTTAACAAAGCCGAACTGGGTCAGGTCACGTGTTTGGAGGTTCCCAATGTCTTTGTTAATGAGTTCCATGATGATGTGCTCCATAGCCTTGCAGACCAGGCTAGTCAGGCTTATGGGGCGATAGTTACCAGGGTCAGTTGTGGCCCCTCCTTTGTGGAGCGGAATAACCATTGCTGTGCGCCATTCTATGGGCACGTAGCCTGTGGAGAGGCTGAGGTTGAACAGTGTGTTTAGGTGGGGGGTTAGTTCGTTCTGTAGTTCATGCAAGACACAGCCTGGGACACCATCTGGCCCCATTGATGCTGTGCTTTTGGCTTTTGAAAGGGCTGTTTTCACCTGTGCGTCTATGATTTCCGGGACACTACAATTTTCCGGTATTGTTGTGGGCCCTTTTGGGGGTGAGGGTGGGGTGAAGTTCGCACTGAATCTATCTGCCAGGATGTTGGCAATATCAGTAAGTTCAGTATTTGTAAAACGAAAAAAAGGCGAACCAGGAACAACTGCAAAACACCGATTTATTAATACAAAAAGAAAAAGAAATCCAGTACAAAGCGCTTTCACCCACACATGTTAGGGCATCATCAGAGTACTGACAATCCATGTATTAACTTCCTTTTAAATCCTTATACAAATTAAATAATTAAACAATTAAACAATTTATTTCCTACGCAGCTAATAGATTATCAATTTAAAACATTAAAATCATCAAATATTAACATCAAATATTAAAATAAGCAGCCAAGACTTGTGTAGAATTAATACTGATAATATGTATATATATATATATATATATATATATATATATATATATATATATATATATATATATATATATATATATATATATATATATATATATACTAAAACTGTTTATCAAGGAACCTGTATATAAATAGTGCAAATAAATAAAAATTAAAAAATATGTATCTAAATATAAATATAAAAATTATTATTAAACATCTTACATAAAAACATTAAATACTAAAAAAACTTAAAAAGGCATTGCCACAATGATAATTATACTAACACTATAATACATGTGGATATAAAAAATGTTAAAATCAACCAACTATTGAATATTAGCCTAATAGGAGGCCCTGTACAATAATCAAACAAATTGAAACTTATACTTGAGTATACTGGATATAGAAATGTACTCATTAATACCAGGACTAGAACTAACATTTAGCCTTAATTGCCATAAACATTCTTTGGCCTCAAGTAGGGAATTGTCATCACCACCTTTATTATTGTTATAGTATGCAATTCTATCAATAGCAAAGAATAAAAACCTCTTAAAATTCTGACATCTTGAGCTATGTGTATAAAGAGAACTAGTATTTATTTTGTTTTTTTATGTCTCTAACATGCTCCACTATCCGTTCTCAAAGTTTCCTTATCGTTTTGCCAACATAGAAAGCTGAACATGATGAACAAATAGCAAGGTAAACCACCATTTTGGTATTGCAGTTACAGTGACCTGGGCATCTAATTGTTTTACTAAAATTGTGTACAATAACATACGGTCCGTCATTAATAAATTTACACGTGTGACATGCCCCACATTTACTCATCTTAGATGAATTAAACATATTCTTATTATTAACTGCCTCAAAATGTTCTTTAAGATTCATCCCCCTACTGTATGTAATCTTGGGCCCAGTCCCTAAATTGTCAATTAGTTCACCATTATTCTGAAAAATACTTATCCAGGTCTCATGTATTATGTCAACTATCCTGGATGATACTTCATTAAATGGTATAATAAGGATATCATTTCTAGAGGTATTTTTAATCTTGGATATATTGTTATCAAAACCAAACTTTATTATAGGTTTATATATTTGATATCTTTTCTTATGAATCTCTTCACTAACTTTAACAATTAATTCTAGTGGATAGCCTCTATCAATAAACATATCGGATAATATTTTAATCTCATTACAAAAATTGGTGTCTTCACTAATAATTCTAGAAAATCTGACCATCTGTCCCTTTACCAAATTCTTTTTTTGGTAATAGGGATGGCAACTATCAAAATGTAAAAAATAATTTGAATGCGTTTTTTTCCTAAAAATGTTGGATTCCAACTTACCCATGTTTTTATAAAATAGTATATCTAGATACTCACAATTATTTTCAAATGTCTTAGTAGTAAAATTCAAAAAAATGGATGTCGTTTTTAGAAAATTTTCAAATTCAATAAGCAATTCTCTGTTACCCTTCCAAAAAATAAGAATGTCACCCAGGTTCCTTAAGTAAAGGGCAATATTTGGCCAAAAACTAGAAGTAAAAACATATTGTGTTTCCCATAAGGCTAACACCAGATTAGCATCAATGGGGGCACATCTGGCCCCCATAGCCACTCCTGTACTTTGTTTATAATGTTCACCATTAATAAACATAAAATTGTTTTCAAGTACAATAGCCATCAGTTCCCCTAACAATTTACATTTAGCCTTATTTAAAACACTAAATTTCAATAAACTTGTCTCAAACATTTCAAGATCTAAATCGTGAGGGATCACTGTAAATAAGTTGACAATATCAATAGTTACCATAATCATATCATCATCAATATCAGTAAAATGTTCTGTCACTTTTTCTAAGCAATGCCAGGAATCTTTTAATATATGAGGCAAATGTTTTAAAGTTCCCTTACAATGCAAATCTATGTATGAGGCAATTGCTTCAGTCTTAGAGCCCCTGGCAGAAACTATAGGCCTAAACGGTGGATTGTGTATACCCTTGTAAATTTTAGGAATACCATAGATGGATGGCGTCATTGGATGTTCCACTAATAAAAAATTATGTTCATTTTTAGTGATGACGCCATCCATCAAAAATTCATATAGATACCAATCCACCTTTACATATGCCCTTTCCATCTCATATTTTGACACCTTTTCATAAGTCATATTGTCACTCAACATTATTGTCATTTTATTCAAATAGTCTGTTTTAGAAATAATAACAACCCCATCCCCTTTATCGGGTTTCATAACCCTAAATTTATCAGTAGTAGTCAGCTCCTTAAGACAAAATTTTTCAGCTGAGGTCAAATTATCAGATGTAGTTGTTTCATTCTTTAGTGTTCTTCTAATTTGTGTTTCACATAATCTTTCAAATAAATATATCATCGGGTTCTATGGGGGTATAAAAAATACTACTCCTTTTTAGTGTAAAACTAGTATTGTCACTCTGATTACATTTGTTACTAGCAAAAAACAACTTAAGATTAAGTGTTCTAGTATAAAGTTTTAGATTAATCAGAATCCTACCAACATCCAATTTAAATGAAGGGACAAATCTAAAGCCCTTCTTAAAAAGGTTTACATAGGCAGCATTAAGGTAAGTGTCAGTGTAATTATATACACTAAACCCTCCTTCTGTAATAACAGAACAGTGCCATTCAGTGTTGTCAATGTCCTTCTCCTGTGTAATTTCCATGGAATATGGCAATATATCAACACAATCCAGAGAATAAGGACATAAAATGACACTGTCACGAATGTCACTCATACAATAACCTGTTTGACAAACTGGTGCCTCACTCAATAATGTTCTAGTTGTACTACAGTGACTACTATTTAACGGTACCAAGAATTGGTTCTGTGAATTGTCTTGTAATAAGGTCAGTTCTGCTGATATTGTTGGCCTCCATATCGATCCCGGAGCCGCTCTGACCTTCTCAGTGTCGGCTCCTCTAAAAACCCCCCTCCCAATTCTCATTATTAACTCTGTAATTATGTTGTGTACTAGAGTGGTCATTAGAAATGTTCAAATTGTTCTCTGCAACTGAATCGGTCACAGGCTGTTTCGACAGTCGCCTCATATTTTTAAAATCTTTAAAATGCACGTACACTTTTTTATTCTTGCAATCATTTGTGTCCCTTGTTAATTTATAGTTTTTTTTTTCTGACCCTTTACTAATAAATCTATCCATGTCTTTAATAATATTATCAAGACGAAATCTATTAAATTCAAATAACAAGTCTTGGCGAATATTCTTATCTAAAATAACCAATTGTTCATTTAAAACAGCAAGTTTGCAATTATTATTGTGAATAATAAGTTTAATCAGTTCAATACCTGTTCTATCGAACAGTTGAAGCAGTTCATCAAACAGTTCTGTTCCTTCTACAAAACCAAACGGAAGTTTGAACACACAAAGTCCCTTAGGTACTTGACCAAGCTCAAGGGACCTCTCCAAAAAAGCGTTGTCCATCTGTAAAGTTTTGAATAATCTCAGTGTCTTTTCAAACTCTGACAACTGTTTGTTCAAACCATCTAAATCATTGTTTTTACTCTGTGTTGTGTGCTGAAAAACAGGAGCAGCTAAAATCTCTTTTAAGTCCATCAACGAGTTTTTCCATACCTCAGTGTCTCTAGTAACACCGTCCCTAGTGTTTGATGCTCTGTTTGAAGGCGGGTTCCCAAGCTGCGCATTTCCTGCATTAACCCCTCCTCCTATGGAACATGCCGAACCATGACTAGCTGACGGTTGCACCGGACTCGATCCTGGTGTGGAATGTAATGTAAAAAGTTGCTCCTGAGACTCGGTGATAACCATATTGCTTGCCACAGGAGTTTTAAGTCCTTTCTCCTGTAAAACATTAATGAGATGCTGCGTAGTCTCAATATACTGAAGAAAAAGTTGCTCCATAGTTAAAACCATGATAATCCAGGTAAAAAATAAAAATATATATTATATAAAATCAGTGGTCCAACAGCGTAAGCCCACAAGGGTGATGATAAACAGTTCCAATACTTGTAAAACGAAAAAAGGCGAACCAGGAACAACTGCAAAACACCGATTTATTAATACAAAAAGAAAAAGAAATCCAGTACTAAGTGCTAAGTTGGCAATATCAGTAGGTTCAGTATATTTTGTGCTATTTTTCACTAGCTCAGAGCATATCTGTGAGTTGCCACTTAGATTCTTGACATAGCTAAAGAAGGCTTTGTGGTTATCTTTCGAATCCTTGGCTATTTTTCTTTCAAAGTTTGCCTTGGATGATTTTATGAGGGACCTTAGTTTCTTACTGATACTGATCAGGGATGTCTTTCCTTCTTGGGATTAGCTTTTTTTCTGAACTAGTTCCCTCCTTCTATTGTATAGCCTGTTTATGGCAGGGGTCCACCAGACTGGTTTCCTTCTCTTAGGGGAGTGAGTCTTGGTTTTGCTAGGGATGACATGATCCATGCATCCTTGTAGGTGCTCATAGAGTGCATTTATAAAGGTTCCTGCATCTTGGACACTGTTATCCTTTAGCGTGGGGGCTGTGAAACTTACCACCTCTGTCTTAAGTAAGGTGAAGTTTGCTTTAGAAAAGTTTTTCACTGTGGTTTCCTTGGTTGGGGTGGTGGTGTGGACATCCAGAGTGATTAGTTTATGGTCTGATCTAACCAGTGACGGGTTGACCTCTGGTGCGGAACACCTGTCGCCCATGTTGGTGATGACCAGGTCCAATATGTTTTCACCTCTGGTAGGGGAGTTTACCAGCTGATCCAGGGCATTTGAGTTGATAAATTCCAGGAAGCGCTGGACCTGGGAGTTTGTACTTGAGTAGTTTTCCCAATTAACGATAGGGTAATTGAAATCACCCAATATCAGGGTGTTCGGTAGGACCTTCATATTTTCCAGTGTCTCCAGAAAGGTGGAGTGGTGGTCCTGGGTCATGGAGGGTGATCTGTAGCAGGCCACAATTTGCATTGCAGATTTGCCCGATGTTAGTTGCACATGGATGATCTCAGAGGTATCATGCTGCACCACTAACCTGGAGGTGTAGGTATCCTTGATGAATATGGATACACCCCCTCCTTTTGTGTTTCGCTCCATGTTCTGTGGCCGAAATGTGTGGTATGAGTTGTAGCCCAGTAGTGCTGGAGTGCTCTGTGGAGCCTTAAACCAGGTTTCAGTTACTGCACAGATGTCAACATTCTCCATACTGAGGAGTGCTTCAAGCGTGTGCATTTTGAGATTTAAACTCCTGGCGTTGAGTAGCATAACCCTCATTTTTTATTTCTGTATTTATGGAGGTGGGTTTGACTTTTGAAACTTACCTAAAAAGGGCACTATGGGGGCAGCAAGAGACTTGGCCAGTATTCAAAAGCCTAGGGGTGACAGGTGCAAGCCGTCTCTTGCGAAGCAACAAGGCTTGTCGAACATGTCGTCCCAGGCTGACAGACACTGGATCCCCTTTGAATGACACCAGAAGCTTAGCCAGTTGTTGAAATTGATAATTTTTTCTTTATACTGTGGTATCATTCTTAGTGAGGGCAGGATGCTACTCAGGGTCAGGGTCATACCCGCCTGGGCTACATGATCAGAGAGCTCTTCCATGTCTCTTTTCATGTAGTCCAGGGAGGTACATCTCAGGTCATTCACACCAACATGAACAATGACAGTCATATTTGTACTCCACCAGCTCAAATGGCTTGAACTACTCAATCTCCTTCATTTCCATCAAATATCCACTGCCCATAATATCATTACCAAACCAGAAAACTGTCCTGCACTTCAAAACCTCATCCAGCCATACTTTAACCACAGAACCCTAAGATCCCTAGATAAATCCCTTCTTTCAGTCTCTAAATCTTATAACAGCTTTGGAGATGTCCTTTATTCTAATTACATTTCCAAAGTCTGGAACACCATCCCTCAAAACATCCTTAACACTACCAACTCCACTATGTTCAAACAACTTCTTAGGACCCACCTAACCAACAACTAGCAGTGCTCTTGCACTGCCCCTGACTAGTGTACACCCACATTGTATACCCATAAATCACTCTTTCTCCCTATATGACACTCACCTTTCACCTGCTCTTATGTGTGTCTTTCAGCTTTTCCCGGTTAGGGGTCGCCACAGCGGAACTCCAGTCCGCTAATGATTGGCAGTTGATTTTGATGTACTGGCTTGCCAGGCCTGACGCACAACCTTCAACGAAGGTACGCCCATTCACGCATGTCTCCACGCAGAAGACGCTCTAGCTGAGAATCGAACCAGACAGCATCTTACTGTGAGGCGACAATGCTACCACAGCACCATCACCTGCTCTTATGAGCAGTCATATTGGCAGCAATTTATATCTGTTTGAATTGTATTAGGTGAACATTTAGACGGTAACATAATTATATAATTTTTTCACCTTCACTAGATTGTAATGGTTTACTACATGTTCATATAGTATTAGTTGAACATTTACACTGTAAAATAATTATATAATTTTTTGCCTTTACTAGATTGTAATAGTTGCTACATGTAGATAATTTTGCACAATTGTAAATACTTCCTCACTTCTCTTTAGATTGTAATAGTTTACTACATGTAACAAATGTGTACTGATGTACTGTTTTATATGTCTCTCAATGTATCCTCCTTTTTGTACTTTACTGTTTGTACTTTTAGTGGAGCTTTTCTCCCCGGGCCTCCGCTGAAAACAGGCTATCAACCCAGTCGGACTATCCCAGTAAAGAAATATTAAATAAATAAATAAAATAAATATTAAATAAATAAATGTTAAATAAATAAATGTATGTGTGTGTGTGTGTGTATATATATATATATAAATAAAATAAAAAATAAAATGAAAGTTGTATCTCCCAGTATAGTCTATAAAAAGCTAAATTCTACATACTAAAAAATAGGTCATTTTTAACTGCTATAACACAATTCCTTACTTAATACTAATTGGAGTCCTTTCTACAAACAAAATATGGTTTGCTTTTAAACATCCATACTTATCTATCACAATCTACTTGAACTTTAATAATACACACGCTAGACTTCCTTAGATGAAAAGACCTAGTGCAACTAAAGAACTCTTTTACTTAAAAAAAGCTAGAATCAGTCCTTGAAATACTGTAACACAACCTTTCATAGCTCTCATCCAATCAGGGACAAATCCAGAATTAATCAGGCCAGGGACGCTTTTGAAATATTAGTACCTTTAACTTAAGACATTGACAGACTAAGAGAATGGTTAAAGTCTGTAAGTCCAAATATTGCCATTATTTAAGTGTAGTTGACCACCTTTTCTACAAAAGGCATTCATTTTAAGAAGAATCAAGGACAGTTGAGAGGTATGTAAGCTTTCACTTACAAAGTAGGAAAGGCCTACTCAGGGGTGATCTCTGCCTAACATACAAAGCTATGTCAAACCCAGAGCTGTTGGACATGCTCTACTTAAAGAAATCCCAATCCCTCCGAGCTACACGCTCTAGGGACCTAAACCTTGTCATCACAATAAACAGAATATGCTGGAGGGATAGATTCCTGTCCCAGAGACGGTAATCTCCAAGTGAAGTACCTCGCACTCTGTTCTGCGCAGCTTTGGGCGTGGAGTGGACGTAACATACATGATTGGCAGGGTGACCGTACATGATTGGCAGGGTGAACTACTGTTGAAAGATTTTACTCTTCTAACATATTCTGGAAGAATCACACCAAGTTCTTGTAAGCAAGTAAAACAGCTTTATTTTTACATGCATGGAGACCTGCTACATGATAGTAGTATGCCAGCAGTCTGGCTACTTGTACTTTGAGTTCTGCTTTTATAGACCCTTCTGCACATACACACACATAGCACACAGAACATTCATCAGAAAGTGATAGTTTGATTACTTGTTTTTACCAGCTAGTACCACAGTTATTCTTGCAACATTAACTTTCTTATCAGCAGTTTAAGATTAACTTCTGCATTCCTCAGTGATCAACATATTCCAGAGCATTTCAGTTTGCACGCAGTGAACATTTTTCTGCTTAACCCTTTATATACAAAATACAAAATATGTTGAACTTCAGTATTTTTCCACATTTCCCCCCTTACAACATTTTGTATACTGTTTATTTTACACAATCCCAGATACGTTTTATACCTTCTCATAATCAGAAAAATATGCTTTTGTAGCATTGGCAGAGATAACCTTCGATATTATCATTTTGATACATGGTATGCAACAGCAGCCAAGCAGCAAAAATATGACTGCACCAACACATACAGCAATTAAGATATTCATTAACACAGAACCCCAGTTTCCAAACAGGTTTTGGAAAAAGTCAGTCAAGGGGTTTGGACCAGGTTTAGTCAGTTCAGAAACTTGTTGAATTATTTCGAGATGACTCTGGATTTCATGCTCGTTATCAGGAATGAACGAGCAGCACTCCTCGTGTATGAGAGCGCAAGTACCTCCCTTCGCCGCTAGGGTGAAATCTAGCGCCATACGGTTCTGCAACACTACTGTTCTCATCGCCGTTAATTCATCCGTCACCAATTCTAGCGCTGAAAATGTCACATTACTCAGAGTCTCTAACAGTTTTGACAGTTTTCTCAGTTCCCAGATGGATTTTACTGTCCCATACACTGGCAAAATACCAGCCCAAGCAATTGCATCATCACCTAGGTCCATATGTGAGAGTCCTTTGCTGCTGACGTGTGCCAAGTCATGGTGATAAATCCATGATGCATCAATGTTACCTACGGGATTAATAGGTTTATTAAGAGAACGTGCATTTCATATTTTACCTTGAGGTAATGCATTCACATGTCTGATAGCTGGTATCAGATATCCCAAAAAACAACTTCCTGACCAGCCATATGGTAACCATTTATATGCTTTCCTACCACAAATAAAATAATCATTCGTTTTGAGGGTAATATTGGTTGGAAATTCATAACTCCCATTTGGCTTTAGCCCCTTAAATAACAGGCCATATACATAAAGCATTTTTTCAACAAAACTAGTACCATTTACATTGATGTCTTTTTTCATAGCTCCAAACTTGGTCTCACACTGCCCTTCTAGGGTACAATTATGAACTATTGTCAAATTACATTGGCTCAGCCCCACCTTAACTTTTCCAATCTTTTGAAAACACACTGTTCCGTTTTGGCGCCCCAGAAGAGGCAGCGCCACCTTGTCTCTCAGTGGTACTTCTGTGGTTTCAAACAACAAATTATTCCAAGTATCATTTGTTCCCAGAGGGGCTGTCCCTAACATTAAGCCACTATGTACAGTAGGTATTGCAGTACATACCCAACAATTTGAGACATTCATTGAGGATGCATATGCATATTTAATCGCTTGATATGTATTAAAGTTTGGATGCCAGCTGGTGTGTTTGTCTCTTTTTGAATGGCTAGCTTCATTAAAAAATAGAAATGGCCAAAACAGAAATATTACAATCACAATAGTTATAAACAATAAAATATTGCAATAGAACCATTTTCTCTTATTCTCATTATTGTCCTTCATGGTTACTGCTGTCTGTTTGTTCCTCAGGGGGATTCAAGTTTTTATCTAACTTAAAATGTTTTACAATTTTACAATGCGTTAGGTGGATCCATGAGGACCTTTCTTTAATCCGAACTGCCGTTGGAGTTGCGATCAACACCTGGTAGGGGCCCTCCCATTTGGGGGATGCCCAGTTCTTGCGCTTAATGATCTTGACCCAGACCCAGTCGCCGGGTCTGATTTCCGTGATTTTGTCGTCTCTTGAACCTGAAAAATAATCATTCGTTAAACAGCTGTTAGTATTGGTCAGCATTTTTCTCATGTAATCTGCTATCTCCTCACCCCCCTCACGTTCTGCAGGCAACAAGTTTTGCCACTGCGGGACGTAATAAGGTCTCCCGTACAATAACTCAAATGGGGTGACTCCTTTTGAGGTGGGAGTTGTCCGCATGGAAAGGAGGGCTAGAGGTAGACAGGTAATCCAAGACTGATGTGTCTCGGCCATGAGTTTTCTCAACTTGCCTTTTAGAATGCCGTTGTGGCGTTCCACCAACCCTGCTGACTGCGGGTGGTAGGCACAATGGTGTTTCAATTCAATTTGGAAAACTGTAGACAGTTTTTGAATGATGTGATTGACAAAATGCGTGCCGTTGTCAGAGTAGATGCGTGTAGGAAGTCCAAAGTGCGGGACGATGTGATTGACCAAAATTTTAGCCACTGTTTGAGCATCCGGATGTGTCACCGGAAAAGCCTCAACCCACTTAATAAATGCATCTACTATCACTAAAACAAACTTCTTTAGTTGTGCCGGGGTCAATTCAATGAAGTCCATACATATTGTATGAAATGGATAGGGGGGTGTGGGAAATGAAGCCGGGGCAACTCTGACCCCTCCCCTGTGGTATTTAGCACATACTATGCAGGATAGACAAAAATGTTTTGCATATGCAATGAAACCCTTGGTCCAAAAGTTAAGGTGGATAATTCTAACCATAGCTGCAGGGCCCAGATGGGAAGGGCCATGCACGACTAGTGCTGCATACCTAAAAAGATTAGTAGGCAAAACATATTTATTATCTGGTCCCACATAGATTCCTTTGTTCTGTCTAACACCATACCTAGTCCAGCGTTGTTTTTCCTGTACTGTGCTAAGTTCCTGCATGACTTGTAAGGTTTGTAAATCAAACTTATCTGTTGGTTGTAATTCTGTAGGTGTGGTTTCAAGTGAAAAGGTACTGGACATAGCTGCCTCTTTGTCTGCTTTGTCTGCTAGGGCATTACCAAGTGATACCGGGTCCTTAGCACGGGTATGAGCAACGCATTTACAGATGGCCAAACCCCGTGGCCGTTGGACGGCTTGTAGTAATTCAAGGATTAGTTCTTTGTGCATATCTTTTCCCGAGGTTGTAACCATCCCCCTATTTTTCCATTGCTGAGCAAACACATGTACCGTAGAGAAAGCATATTGACTATCCGTATAGATAGTGACATTCCTGTCCTCCGAAAGGAGACATGCCCTTGTCACAGCAATCAGTTCCGATGCTTGAGCGGATAAGTTCCCGGGGAGTGGTCTTGCCTCTATTATCTGAGTTGCAGTAGTAACTGCATACCCTACCTGCGTGGTGCCTGTTTCTGTTTTGCGTGCTGACCCATCTACAAACAGTGTCCAGTCCGCATGTAGTAAGGGTTGATCTTTAAGATCCGGTCTTGGTAGAACTTTAGAATGTATGAGATCTAAACATACATGCGGGATACCGTCTTCAGCAACGGGTAGCATAGTCGCTGGATTTAAGGTAGTGTATCTCTCAATTGTCATGTGTGGCTGTGATAACAGCGTAGTCATACAAGATAAATGTCTGCTAGGTGACAGAAATGTTAACTTGTCCTGCAGAAGGATGACTGCTATGGAGTGCGGGACTTTTAACGTAAGAGCATGGAACAATACCAACGTGGCAGATGCTTGTACCGCCAGGGCAGCTGCAATTACTGCTTGCACACAGTGTGGTAATGCTCGTGCTACTGAGTCTAATTTGCTAGAGTAAAATGCCAATGGTCTTAACTTATCTCCATACATTTGCATTAAAACAGATGTCATAAATCCCTGCTTGCAATCTACAGTCTGTATAAAGGTCTTACTGTAATCTGGAAACCCCAATGTCACTGACCCAGCTATCAGTTGCTTGATTCTAGTGAATGCCTGTACTGCCTTGTCTGTCCAGTGCAGCAAATCTTTTGCCACCATTGGTATTGCAAAAATTAAGTCTGATAGCGGGTGCACTTCTTCGGCATAGTTGGGAATCCAACTACGACAGAAGTTCGTAATGCCTAAAAAGGACATCATTTCCTTTTTTGTAGTTGGCATGGGGGCTTGTAAAATAGCATTCTTTCTACTGTCATCTAATTGCTTGCCCTTCCCAGAGATAGTATAACCCAGGTAACGTACTTCTAATTTACAAAATTGTAACTTAGACTTATTTACCTTATGTCCTTCGTGTGCCAGAAAGTGTAGTAGTCGAATAGTCTCGGACTTACAGAGTTCTTCCGTAGTTGTGGCCAGGAAGATATCATCCACGTACAGCAGTAGGTGGCACCCTTGGGCGGGTTGGAACTGAGCCAAATTGGTGGACATCTCTTGTGAGCAGATGGTCGGACTTTCGCAGTATCCCTGCGGTAACCTGGTATAGGTATAACGCTTGCCCATAAACGTAAATGCAAACCAAAATCTACTATCTTCCTGCAAGGTAATGGAGAAAAAGGCATTACTGATATCAATTATAGAAAAGTAGTTATCCGTTGGAAGGATATCGTTCAGCAGAATAGACGGATCCGGGACCATGGGGGCCCGAGGTACCACCGCAGCACTTATTGCCTGTAAGTCTTGTACCATCCTCCATGTCCCATCCGTTTTTTTTACTGGAAATAAGGGCGTATTACACGGTGAGTCTGTGCACGGAATTAATACTTCAGCTTTCAAAAGTGCTGTGATTACCGGTAAAATGCCCTCCTCTGCCTTTCTACTCAAGGGATACTGCCGTTTATGAGGTTTAAATTCTGACTTGGGTGTAATCTTTACCTGTCCTGCCGTTCTAATCAGTCCGATATCATGCTGACCCTGCGACCATAATGAGTTTGGAATCGTCTGCAATTGAGATTCCTCCATGGGGGTAAGGAGACATAGTCATAATGTCCCAGGGGATTGTATCGGTTCATCTTCCCAGAGGTGCACGGTCGGTCTGGCTTGTGTAACCCAGTTAAGTTTTTGAACCTGAACGCCTTTACCTGCCAACTGTTCTGGTGTCCATCCTACCCATTCAGTTATTTTCTTACCCACGAGGTACCATGACATTCCTTCACCCTCCGTGACTGAAATATGTGTGGTTAATTCATTCTTATACAGCAGCTGCATATCCCTTGTAAGGCTACATGTGACTGCAGAATTACCTAGTGTGTCCCAAAAAAGGCTATGCAATACTAGTTTGGTGACTTTAAAACTAAGAAATTTCTTTTCGTATTCTAAATCAGGTCCGGCACATCTTCTGTAATACATCGTGCAATGTAAAGGATCTGACACCTTCGGATTTTTTATTCCGTATTTGCTTAATGCCAAATTTGTAAGATCCGTCACTACACTCTGGGGGCCTGTCTCTATCAAATCATTACTATACCAGTAATGTAGATCTCCCTGCCCCTCTAATAGCATTGCACTATTTGGTTCAATTCTCCTTGCCACCATCCCAGTGGAGGTTGGGACGGCTGCTATGCCGAACACTTGCATTAAATCTCTTCCTAGTAAATTTACTGGGCAGATTTTTGAAATTATTACTCGGAACCGTATGGTTTGGTTCGTCTCTGGGTCGGTAAACCACAGAGGTTTGGACAATGGCTCTTTGTAAATATGACCATTTGCTGCTTTTACAAGCACATATTCATCCAAAGTAACATCGGATGATATGGCAGTACTTCTGACTAACGTTCGTGAAGCCCCTGAGTCACAAAGGAATTCTATGTCTCGGCCCTCAACTTGCAATGTGATCACTGGTTGGGATTCCAATTGCATAGTTGATACTAGTGCTGTTAGATTTACCATTTGATATTCCTCATTTTCTGCCATTTTCTGTCTCCACCCATCGTCTTCACTTGTACCTACTTCCCCATTCTCACTTTCTTCTTCTTCCTCATACCCTCCATCTACGTCTTTCTGACCGTCATATAGTCATGCGGTACCACCGGAAGCAGCCATCGGTTTCTCCGGTCCTCTGCAATATCTGGCGAAATGTCCCTTCTTACCGCACTTAAAACATTCCCCCCTCTTTTGCCTACCTTTGAAATCCTCGGAATGACTTACGCCTCCCCGTCCTCGTCCTCTTCCCCTGCCACGCCCTCTTCCGCGGTTCGCAGAACCTTGAACTAACATTAAAGTTCCATCTGCACTAACTGTAAAAGTCTGAGCTTGTTTATCTTTTTTTTCCTTCAGGTATTTTTCAGCATGTCTAGCATACTCCATAAGGGGCTGTAGACGCGCTGTCCTGTGTGTGATCATATGCTTTTGTATAAAGTTACCAATGGCTGTCTTGCAGCCCTTTAGGAATGCATTTTTCAATTGCTGTTCATAGGGCGAGTCATTTTCCTGATTTTCTACCTTAACCCACTATGAGCATCAAAACATTGTGTGAGACGATGTAGATAACTGTCTACGGTTTTGTCATCTGATTGAATGCATTGATTAATGCAAGTCCAATCAGCCTTGGGCTTCCAATGTTCTTCTATTTTATCTAAGAGTGTCTTTATTCTGGTTCTACACACTTCGGAGTTAAACGGCAAGGCTCCTCCTTCCCCTGGTAGCAGGGGGTCCCAACTTCCGCAAATAAGGTGCCAATCTGGTCCTAGGATTTGCCTTATTACTTGTTCAAATTCTACAGCGTTTAATCTATAACTCATTCTCATGCCCCCTACGTCTGTACGGAATTTACGCATATCTACTTTCGGATGGGGAAATCCCCTCTACCGCTTTTCGGATGTCATCACGGGTCCACGGTCGGTAGACCAATATTGTAGGACCCTCGCCTTCTGCGCCTGCTTGAGGATTTGCCACTTCTATCAGCGGGTATTCCTCTCCTTCCTGATCTACCTTTTCCTTAATTTTCCAGTGCCCTTCTCTCCTAATACTTCCGCTGCGTAAGTCAAGAGTGTTGGCGGGCTCTCTCTGTAATATAATACTTGGCGTGGGGGGGCCACCCACCGAAGCCTGGTATTGTGGTGGGTCCTGGTCGGCGGGGCACCTCGATAACCTCTGCAGGGTCTGGATACTGGATGGGAGGGGCCGAGGGATTCTGGTGACTACGACTGACTGTGGAAGTTTCATTATCTTCCTTTTGAATAAAGTACACATCTTTTTCACTTGAATTACCACACCCTTTTTTCAAATTTTGTTCCCTATGTCTCTTATTTGCTTCCTCCAGCCATTTCTGTGCCTGGGGAAACCCCACCTTCTTTTGATTCCTTGTCTTATTTCCTGCCTGTTTGCGCAGTAATCTTACTAGATTTTGACATTCTGACTTATTTAAACATCCACTAAACCCATGATCTTTTTTCCATTTATCTAAATATTTTACGTTCTTTGGATGTAAATCAAACATAAACTTTTCATCTTCAGTTTTGTCGTCGCCTTTGGCGCAACTGGTTCCTGTTCCCATTTCTCTTACGAGAAACTATTCCTGTTCCTGAGATCTCTTGTATATGGAATCTATTCACATATACTCCTTATACTTGAGAAAATTAAATTTCTCCCTTGACTAGTCCCTTAAAATTTAGACAAAAATTCCAATCAAAAACAAAAAATAACATTTTGCTTACCTTTGTGATTCCTCCGCCCTGTTTCGCTGCCACCTCACGGATTGAATCTGGAAAGAGTGACTGGCCTCTAATTTCGACCTGTTTCAGTCGGAGGTCTTTCGTTCGAGGAGAGCCTGATCTCTCTCCACCTGCGCAGGTTTTCAGCCTCTCTTTGTTTGATTTGCGCCGTGTCGGGGCCGCCCCAACGTTGGATGCCAGTTATGTCGAAAGATTTTACTCTTCTAACATATTCTGGAAGAATCACACCAAGTTCTTGTAAGCAAGTAAAACAGCTTTATTTTTACATGCATGGAGACCTGCTACATGATAGTAGTATGCCAGCAGTCTGGCTACTTGTACTTTGAGTTCTGCTTTTATAGACCCTTCTGCACGTACACACACGTAGCACACAGAACATTCATCAGAAAGTGATAGTTTGATTACTTGTTTTTACCAGCTAGTACCACAGTTATTCTTGCAACATTAACTTTCTTATCAGCAGTTTAAGATTAACTTCTGCATTCCTCAGTGATCAACATATTCCAGAGCATTTCAGTTTGCACGCAGTGAACATTTTTCTGCTTAACCCTTTATATACAGAATACAAAATATGTTGAACTTCAGTATTTTTCCACAACTACCATGGAGCATCGGTCAAATGATAGTCAGTAAAGTTCAGTAAACAGCATTATGCAGCATTGGTAACTTTATTATTTAAGATCAGTAAAACAGGCATATACCCAATAGCCACTTCCGCGCTTTAAAAAGTACAAGGTGTCAACAAATTTAAAACAAGCTAGTCCCAACAGCCTTTTAGCCCACCAATATTTTTTGCGGTAATCTCCAAGTGAAGTACCTCGCACTCTGTTCTGCATAGCAGAAATAGCATTTAAGAAAAAGATCAGTCAAACTACATCCTACTGTGTCTTGTGGGTTAATGGTTTATTTAATGCAGATTTTCAACTGTACCTAACTGTTAAATGCATAATACATACCTGCAACTGCAGTATTCTACATTAGTGCACTACACGAGTCATTGACTATGTTTGCTTGTGTCTTTTGGCTTTTCCCGGTTAGGGGTCGCCACAGCTGAACTCCGGTCCGCTAATGATTGGCAGTCGATTTTTACGTACTGGCTTGCCGGGCCTAATGCACAACCTTCAACGAAGGAATGCCCATTCATGCATGTCGCTACACAGAAGACGCTCTGAGAATCGAACGGGCAACGTCTAACTGTGAGGCGACAATGCTACACGAGACATTGACTATAAAACTGAATAAATATGATTTTTTGTATTTGGGAATGGCTCATAGATTCATTTTTGCCTAGTTCTTTACAGTTTTAATTACTTGGTTAACCCAGTATACTGACAGTTCAGTGGTAAATTTTTTCAGCCCCCGTTGTACCAGTTGTGCTGTACATTCATTGTTTTAACTCTTTTTCAAGCATGGTTGTTTGACTCAACTACCATACCTAAGCATCATCAAAATAAAATGCATCAGGAGATGATAGGTAATGGCAAGCTGTGCATAGTAGGTGTGGCAAACAAGTTTTCTGTGTGCATTTGTTTCTGTAAAATGCTTCATATTAACACTACAATCCAAAATATGACTCAACTACCATACCTAAGCATCATCAAAATAAAATGCATGAGCCAAATAAATATTCATGCGCGCTTGGCCAGGAGGCGTGTTCGGGGTGGGATTTGCTACTGCGCATCCTGCGAGGTACTACACTTGGAGATTACCCCCTTTGGTAAAAACTCTGTACCCATGAACTACCACATAGCTGGCAGTCCACTTAATACCGAAAATGTGATAAGACCTTGGGACATAGGTGGACAGTAGTCTCTCCTTTGATAATCACATTGCCACAGTGGTCAGGAAATCCTTCTACGTGGCTCATCTCATCACAAAAGGATGCTCATCCAGAAAAAAAGAGGTAATTGTTCCCCTCTACTCATCACTCATTAGACCCATTATACAGTACAACGCCCCTTTTGGTATGTACCTCACAAGACATCTACAACAACTGGAAAGACCACAGAAATACCTCACAAAGAGGATTACTGGCCTCAAACAGATGCCCTATGCAGACCGTCTCAAAAAACTACAGCTTTACTCCATCGCATATCACCTAGTCAGGGGCGATCTCTGCCTAACATAGGTTCCTAGGTAGGTACTAGGCTATCGGCCCTAGGGCCCATACAAGCCTAGCCAAAAAATGTACCCTGGCTTTCGTCACCCAAGAAAATTATTTTCCTGTGCCCCTGTCGAGCACTGCCACAGAAGTGATCCCCGGGGTGAATTTCCCATCCAATCATCAAGATTTTTCATGAAGAGTGCTAATGAGGAGCTCTGTTTGACATAGATAAGTAGTCTGTTACAGAGTATGGGAAGTCTCTGGGACAGGAATCTATCCCTCTGGCATGTTCTGTTTATTGTGGTGACAAGGTTAAGGTCCCTAGAGCGTGTAGCTCGGAGGGATTGGGATTTCTTTAAGTGGAGCATGTCCAACAGCTCTGGGAAAACACCTCTGTCATTCTCGAACCCCAGACCTTAGACACACTTGACTGCATGAAGTACTACTAAGCCACAGCAGATATCATTTGACATACAAAGCTATGTCAAACCCAGAGCTGTTGGACATGCTCCACTTAAAGAAATCCCAATCCCTCCGAGATACATGCTCTAGGGACCTAAACCTTGTCACCACAATAAACAGAACATGCTGGAGGGATAGATTCCTGTCCCAGAGCCTTCCCATACTCTGGAACAGGCTACCCATCTATGTCAAACAGAGCTCCTCATTAGCACTCTTCAAGAAAAATCTTGATTGGATGGGAAATTCACCCCGGGGATCACTTCTGTGGCTCTGCTCGACAGGGGCACAGGAAAATTATTTTCTTGGGTGGCGAAAGCCAGGGTACATTTTTTGGCTAGGCTTGTATGGGCCCTAGGGCCGATAGCCTAGTACCTACCTATGACAGAAACGTTTGGCTGGATGGATTAACTGTAACCAGAACCCGGTCCTCATAAAGAAATAAGGTCGCGAAGTGATTACATCAACAAACAAAGCTTTAGCTTTCTAATCCATCGCGTCGATTAAAAATGGCGTAATCTTCTCGCCGAAGGTAGACTACAACATCCAGAATTCCCTTACAACATTTTCCTAGACTATGAGGGTAGACGTCCCGTAACGTAAAACAACAGTCTGCTGTTGGGTGGATTAGGGTGTTTTGAAGCTTGGTTCTTCGAGTTAGAGCGGTAGGAATATAGACGAGATCAGAGAGTGTGACTGGCGGCGAGTGTAGAAGTGCCGCGGTTGTCAAGTTCTTTTTTTTTTTTTTTTTTTTTTGGTCATGGCTGCAACGGGAGGAGGTAAAATTAGAGCTCGGAGATACCATATAGCTTCCAAACCATACATCAAGAACAAACAGGTAAGGGTAATTTACCTCAGTGAGGGTGTCACGCACACACACATACACGTCTGAGCTGCGAGAGAAAGACCCAAGTCTTAATTGTGCTTTTCTTGCAGTGGGGCAGTGAGGCGCTGCGGCCTACTGCCTAGTGGGGACTGCACTGCCTCTTGAAGTGTTTTTTACACTTCACAGTTGTCACGTTAGCTGCTCCGAGTAAGGGGGCAGTAACCACAGGGCGGCGACACTGGCACTTGGGGCCGCAGATCGGAACTGTTAGTTATTACTGCTGTTTAAGTATTAGTCATAGTCCTTTTTTTCTGGCTATCAAATGGGTCTGCTTATTGCTGTCTCCGGTTTTGGCGCGGAGTTCAGTGTTCAAAGTGTACCAGCTGGACGGAAGCTGCCGATTGTATACTGTAAAGTGGAAGTTATTGCGGGCCGCGTGTATTTTGGTATTTTAAGTACAGCATGGGGTTGTTTTGTGGCAGTTCTGTCTGTAGTTGAGTGACAAGGTTGTGTTATCACCTATTTGTACAGCTTATCCTTTGCATCTTGTGACAGCACACTAGTTTAAAGTTTCTGAAATAGAATTGTGTAATATATGATATGTAATACTCATGTTCTTAGTGTAGTAAGTGATGAAACTGTGCGAAAGTGTGCTGTTGTGGCTCTTGACAGCTAAGTATTTGACATCCTCCTTTTACTGTCTTATAGTGCATATGCCCGTGCTTTTTGCATTTACACACAACCTAGTCTGTCACAGATTTTTCTGAAGTGTACATAGAACAGACTTGCAATGAAAACATCGAGACACGTGTAGTATCATTATCTCAACAATTTCCTGGAATGCGTCACGTCTTAATATTAAAAGGAAGTGATGTACACAAACTCGAATTACTAATGCAAAATCAGTATTCGAAAAACCTATGTAATTTAGATGCATGTGTAATGTGTGTATACAAGTTGTCAGTAGATGCAGCAGTTCATATGTAGCTATATATTGTATTCAGCAGCATATATTCTTATACAAAATGTGCGTATCATTAGTTGCATATTGAGTGTGTCTTATGTTTGTGTGTGCATGTATATAAGTCACTGAAAGGTGTAAACCGTGTGCGCGCGCGTGTATAAAATAAAACAAAGCCAATAGCTTTGTTAGCGCATATCAAGCCTTATATATAATGTTTTCTTGTTTGCATAATTAATATTATATTTAAGTTCCTTTAGTTTGCAGACTAGTGTTAGTAAATTAGAAGGAAATTACTTTTATGACAGAAGAATAGAAGAATGAGGTTAGGCACCAAAGACTTGAAGGATTGTGTACTTAAGTTTGCCCAGTATACAGGCATTGATTGAAAAACATGCTGATACTTTCGTTATCCAGCTGAAAATGGCATATTTTACAGAGGAAGTCCTTGTATCAAAGCTTGACAATAGCATAAATCCAAACCCATATCGTTACACTAATATTGTGCATCATGTGAGTGCTTGATGGATGTTAATGTAAGTAAGGGTGTTATAAGCTTTGGTTTATGTGATAGACTGAACTACAAAAAATAATTACACTTTAACAACTTTATGGGCAGATCACTGATGGCACCTTAAAAATATATGGTGGTGAGTGTGGCTGTACTGTTGTGTAGACTTTTTTTTTTCTGTTTCATATTTACTGTGCGGAATTGATCCACATAACTTTTTGATGGAACAGAGCACAAGAAAGTTTTGCTCAAGAGGCTAATGGGAGAGAACGGAAAGAGACTGTATTTGCTTTGCTGAAATTTATGGTCTGCTTTAAGATTCTGACGTGAATAGATACTATGTAGTACACAAAGCTTTATGATTATTCTTCAAAATGCTAAACACTTTTCACTGCTGTCATCAAGTTTGCTAGAAATTCAGCAGCAACCAGAACATAGTGTATAATAGCTAAAACACCTTCAAAAAGTATAATACACTTTTCGTGTTTCTTCACTTGTGTGTATTACTGCATTTAAAGCGGTTAGGGAGTAAAGGTAGACTTTATTTTAGGCAACTATTTGAAGCCTATTTCACTTTGGACTTCTATATTTTTTCTACTTTTATATTGTAACAGGTAAATTTCCCTGTACTGCAAAGAATGGATACAGCAGTGGATGTAGCAAAGTTGCAAACACTTGGTTAGTCCTACATTTTTTTTTTCTTTCTGTGTTAGCCTATGGTGTAGGTAAAGCTCGATGTACTAAAAATTATGAATTTTTTCCGATCATAACCATGTAGTATTGAGATTCGATGCTTGAGCTTTACTCTGCTCTCTGGATGAGGTTTTTTTTTTGTCATTTGTTTAACCAATAGCAAGTTGGTTGTGATTACAGATCTGAGAATTCTCTGTTTTAGTATACACCTTTTTTGTAGCTATTGAGCAGTACACCCCAAAGGCTGAGTTCATTAAAGAGTTAAGTTTTAATGTTCTGTATTGGGGTCATCTGAACACAGTAAAGTTGAATTTTTTTTGCTCCTGTGCTTGCTGACCATGCACCACCTGTTCATTCGTCTATATTGGGGATTCCACCCAGTGCCCGGGTGAGAGCTTCTTGGAGGTGGACAGCCAAGAGGGCAACTTGCACCTTTCCAGCATCCTAGGTTTAATAGTGTTGGCAATGGCCTTACCCCATCCATGACCTTGGGTGTATAATCTCTGTTGCCTCATAATCCCATATAATGCCCTCATGCGAGTATATTTCTGCCAAACTACTTCTGAAGACACTTAATAGTCTTGGTGATCTTGACCCTCCCAGCTTGCATTTGCAATGCTCCTCTTCCTTCTCCTAGCAGGATTGTGATAATACATGACTTGTCTCCACCTTGTACTCCTCCCATGTCCCCAATTTTCCCTTACCATCTCTGTCAGATGCCTGAGCTGCTAATTAAATCTCGGGTGCCTGTGCCGTAGTTGAGACTTGAGCTGACTTATTAGCACAGCGGTTTAAATTAAAGTGTCTAATTTGTTGCTGTGTTATGTGGTAAAGATTATAACTTCTTGCTGTTGTAGTGCTCTCTTGTTTTGTTCTTTAGAAAGTTTTTTGTGTTTTAGTGGGTATTTTTTTTCCTTGGAAGCTATTCGTCAGGAAGTATTTCTTCTCTTGCCTGAATGAAAAATGATTTGCTCTTGGGTGTACTTAGTTATTTTTTAAGATGAACTTGGATTTGCAGGAGAACTTATGCTCCTAGCATGTTTACTTAGTTTTGCAGACCTGTTAAATGGGATTATTGAGTACTTTGGTTAGTTTCAGCAGTTCACTGCTGTGCAAATTATGGGGACAGAGCAGCTTATACATGAAAGGTGATGCTGTTTCGTTGGGGCTAGTTTGATTTGAATTCTGCACCTTTGTTTCCATTTCATTGTAGTTAATGACATTGTATGTATTGACAATTTCTCGCAACAGATGGAGCTGCTATTTCTGGGATTTTCTTTTTTTTTAACATTTCTGCTACCCTTCATGTGAGGGATTGCGTTACCTTTTGAACTTTTGAGCTGTAATCTATGGTTACTTCGCACCTCTTTTTTTAAAATGTCTTTCTGTTAAAAAGTTGTTCTGTGATTTGATATATGGATGGAAAAAACTGGGATGAAACCAGTTGAGAAGTTTATGTAGGTGTGTTGGAACAAGGCTTACTGAATGAAAGAAGTTCAGTTATGTGTTCTTCATTTAAATGTTCTAGCATGCAAGTTATTAAGACATGTCTGAGCTCTGCTTTTCTTTAGTGAGGTCAATCTTGGATTTTCCTTGGGAGTGTATGTGATTTGCAATACTGTAATGTCAAGAAACCAGTTCAGATACTGGGCTGATGTGGTGAATGCTGCATTAATTTAAACAGTTGAGAATAAAGGACAGATTGGACTCTTAACAAAAAAAAAATGTTGGATTAACTCCTCTGGAAAGGGGGGTACTTAATTTCTGCACAAGTTTAGTGTAGTGTAATCTGAAGTTTGTGTGCTTATTAATGTTTTCTTTTCTCAAGTTATTTTTACCTTTTTTCCTCTAGAAAATAATACATGCTGGTCTTGGTTTACACGTGCTTTGATGGAGTTTTTGTGGACATTTTCATAGCTCTTTTGAACAGTTGATTTTTGCCTGTGAGCTCAGGTGTTGAAAATCAGCTGTGCCTTGTTTGTTGTTGGCCTTTATTTTAAGTTTAAGCTGGTAGGTTAACTGGTCTGAAGACCCTTTATGGACAATAGCCGAACCAGTGTTATATGAACAAAATGTGTACAAGCTATGTGGATGGCTTAAACAGATTTGATCAAAAATAACTAGTGGCGGCAGTTGGTGACTGTATATGTTGACCATTTTTACAAACTGGCAGTAATGTGTACATTAGAAGTACGGTTGTTTGATTGTGTTGAAAATGCACACAGTACAAATTTCTCAGAGAAAGTGCTTGACAGGAAATCTTTTGTTGTTTCCGATGCAGCCAGTGGGTAAACTGTAAGTATAGAAGGAAGAAAGAGAAATGAGACTTACTTTTATTTACAGGAAAACATTAAACTAATACTGTCACTAGTGTAACAAATAGTTTAAGTTGCCGAAAGTAAGCGTTTCTTGTGTTAAACAGAGTAACCACTGGGGTTAGTGAAAGCTGTTTGCTGTACACTTGGGTTACTGTATTAATTATTAGGAGTTCTTTGTATGTAGAGGTTTCTCTAATACACTGAGCTTTGCAGATTAGTAGCAGGTGCAAACTTCCATGACTAGGTTCTTAGCTGGTGTTTCTAGGCAATATTGCTCTTACTTTGTGGCTTCCTGATAGAATTGCTTTTATAGTTAAGTTTGTGTTGGTTTTGAATCCCGTTATGATCCGAGTTCCTCCTGGGAGCTTCTTGTAGCCTATTGGCTGTCTTATTTCTGCTTGGCCACGTTTGGATTGATATTTGTTCTGCAGTGTGAGTATTCGGTTATGGGTACTTTTTAATTTTGGTTTTAGCCCTTTGACCTTCAGCAACTTTGAAGCTTTGGTAATGTACCAATAAGGAGAACTTTTTAAGTTTATTGGTGTCCTTTATTTTAGACAGTGTCCAGTATTGTTACCTCTGCACTTAACCGTTGTCGGTTTTATTAATGTTCATTTTTTTTTTCTGTACTGTCGTTGAATTATTTTATTCTGTAATAAGTCTAGCTGAATGCATACTAATAAACTGTGGCTGTTTAATAATGGTGTATTAAGATTCATGGTACAAATAGTTTATAATAAGCAAGTAAATGTTTGGGCAGAACTAGTATTTTTTTCCTTCCTGAATATTGTGATTTGGGTGAACCTGTCTTTGGATGAGACATAAAAACCGAGGCCCTTATCTGCTTGAGTTGGTGGTAGCGCAAGTGGATGTTAAAGATCCCATGGCACCTATCAAAAAGAGTAGGGGTTCTTCATTTAAAAGACTTACAAACGTGTACGTTTGCAGTTAATACAGTAAATATTCCATTTTTCTGTTACTGGCATATACTGTCAGAAGTTTAATACAATAATGAAAAGACGGTTGTATCTTCGTTATTGTTATTTGACTCCATTCCTTTTCCCACAACCATCTAATTTTTCTTAAAATTACTGCTAGTCTCCGTTTACCATTGAACATTAATTTTATCCTTCATTCCCAACATTCCACACAATGTAAAAGTAATCTTGCCTGTTTTTTTAATGTATTAATTTTATGGTAATATCCATACGTAATCATATCCATATTTATTTCATTTATCTACCTCCTTTATATTTTCAAAGAACTTTTTTTCACAATTTTTCCCACAATTTTGCACCCCTTGTACATTGTAAGAAAGTGTGTTCTGTAGTTTCTTTATTACAATATATACAAACTCTTTCGCTGATTATTTTGTACTAGTAACTTGTAAATTGCTAATCTCCGTAAAAGTCTTGCCATTCCACTTGCTTAGCACACCATGTTTTTTGTACACTTATAACTTTTTTTCATTTCCTAATTTGGCCCAAAAATGAACATTATATACAATGATGTATTTGTACCACACTTACTTTCCTTTTCAATTTTTATTTTCATAAATTTTTTTCTTTAACATCTTAATGTTTTCATTTGTACATTCTTTTCCTCTTTTAAACATTTCTAATGCATCTTGGCCAAAACAAAACTTTATACAAATTCATAGAAGCAGCATAACCAAACCTCCATCTCCTTTACTCGTATAGGATTCATGTCTTTACTGGATTCAATATCGAACCCCATGTAAAAGAAGAAGAAAAATATTTGTTTCTTTTTCATAGATTATTGGCAGGCTTTGTTTAAATATGGAGTCCCTCGATATAACTTAATTAATCAAATAAACCTTTTTTATTAATTAATGGCTTGTATGTTTTCCAAAAGCTCCTTATTTCATCTATTTTTCCTTATTTACATTGTTACCCCGAAATCTTATTCCCAACACAGATTTCTGTCTTCGAAAATGGTATTCTTCCTATCTTTACTACATCAACCAGTCCTTTGCTTTTTTATTTACAGTCATGACTGTTATGTTACATTGACATACATAACATCTTTCATGTAGACTTTGTTTCTGGTAAGCAGTATATTATCTTCAGAAGTAAACATACCTGGAATTTTTATCCCTTTGTTAGTAATATAGTAGTACCTTTCATATGCAGATTTACATGTCTAATGCATATGTAACTAATGCAAATAGACTACTACTCGTAGGACATCCCTGATGTAAACATTCTTTATATCTATTGGCTTGCTTAACCACCCATTCACTAAAATTCTTTGTTTTTGTCATATGCAGAGCGTATATTGATTTTTCTGTCATACTGTTCCATAATTCTCCATATAGTCCGTGTTGTACTGTATCAAATGCTTTATTTAAATTTCCTATCATGATCTTGGTTTCATCTGTCCTGTTTATAATGTCATATACAATTGCCCTTACAGTGAATGACAATTCCTGACATCCTTTTCCCCTTAAACTATATTTATTGCCTTCCATAATACATTTCATTTTACATTCTGTCGCTCTCCTAATTAGGACACAGAGTCTTCGTGGGTTCTGTTCAGGCAGCTTTATTATAAACGCATCACAACAGAAGTTTACTGACTTTAAAGTAACTTGTGTACAAACGACTGCAGTCAAATATGCTGCACTCGCAAAATGGCCCTGGGAATAGCATGTGCCTGGTATTTATATGTGCACACTCAGTCCTTGATATGCTTCTTAAAGACACAGCACATACACTCTGATCTACATCCTCCCTCTGAGAAATCATGCAGTGTTATGAATCTACTTGGCATGCCAACATTACACATGGAATTGTCTTGCAGTTGTACAAGAGTGGGTACATATGTGCAGTTATGTCCATGTTGCTGCATATTTCACACTGGGCCTGGATATTCAACCATATTGTGTGACATAAAACTGGGAATTAGATTTAGCAACTGGAGCTGTCTCTACAGAATGTTCAACCTTGGAAGTATCTGGAGCATCTTCAGGAATAGAAGTAGAGGTTGAAACGCACTCTCTGGAATGGGAACAACGTCTGGTTCGATATGAGATCTAGAGTCTGCATTGCATGACAATACTGCAGTGATGGTTATGGTACAGGAAGAAGATGCCTGCGATTTTCTCCTGTACTCCACACCCTCCGATTCTACAAGGTATGATCTCTGCTCCACACATGCCTGTAACCTGACCAATCCAGTCAAAACCTTTCACCGTTTTGTATTCTCACTGTCTCTTCTTCCCTCAGCGGACAAAGAAATCTGCTCAGTCTGTCATAACTGGACTTCTGGATAGAGCTCTTCTTGAATAATTGAGCCTTGATGGTTTTGTTCTTGGCTTTAGGCCTCAAACTGGAAATAAATAAGTAGCGTTGTTCTGGTTTGCTTGGATAGAAGTCTTTGAGCAGGTGAGCCAAGTATATCGTTGAGCCAAGTATATCGTTGAGTGTGTTTCTGAGAGAGTTCAAAAAAGCATCGATATTGGCATGCTTTGACCTTTCAAGTAATTGCTTTGCACTCTGCACTGCATGTTCAGCTAGTCCATTTGAGTGTGGTTATTCAGGACTGCTAGTAACGTGCAAAGTCCCATTCTTTTGCAAGTTTCTCAAATAGCTGACTAGTAAATTTGAGTACCATTGTCAGAAATAACTTGTGTGGACTACCATGGACTGAGAAATGAGGTTTCAACTTGGTAGTAACAGTAGTGGATGTTTAGGTAGTAAATCAATCTCAAACCAATTTGAATAAGAGTCTACCAATATCAAGTAGTGTTGATTGTCCCACTCAAAGATATCGGTGGCTACTGTTGACCAAGGTAGTTCAGGAACTTGACTTAGCTGAAGTGGTTCTCTTCACAAATGCGGTCTAGTAATATTGCATACTGAACAAGAAGAAAGGACTTTATCAATGTTTTTCAGTAATTAAGGTCAAAATGCTAATTCTCTCTCTCTTTTCTTAGTGGATGTGGAACCTGGGTGACCACGATGAAAAATCTGGATATATTCTTGTAAGGAAGTAGGAACAACAATTTTAGGACCTTTGAAAATAATGCCATCTTCCATCAACATTTCATCTCTGTAAGGAAAATAGGTTTGCACTTTTGGTAGTACACTAGATTGGAATTACACGATGGCTCCAGGTTCAAACGAAAAAAGCTTTTATTACAAAACGTAAGCGCTTTCACGGTTCAACCAACTGCTTCCTCGGATGTTAAAACAAGGCTAAAAAAACATTACTTATGTAGTAGTAATACCTACATCATTTTCTATTCTAATAAAAGAAATCTAATACAGTTGAATACCAATTAAGTAATTAAGATTGCCTTAAAGCACCAGCAAAAGCATAAAAACATTGATTATTAGATATATAAGCACATTAAAATGAAAATATTGTATATAAAAATGTGTATCGAGAAAATACATGTCCTAATATTAATGCAACCTATTCCCTAAGAAAAACATTAAAAATACATGAAAATCCTAAGTGTTCCTAAGAAATAAGATGACCTACTTAATGGTCTAGCTTTAAGGACTGGTCTGATAGGAAATTTATCATTCATACCCTTTCCAGTGTCGGCCCTCGTCCTAATAATTAACCTAGTCTCTAATATCTCTGTTCTATTCCTGATGTCTCCTAATCTCCCATTTACCCTTGTCTGTACAACCATAGACTTAAACCGATGTTTATTACCTTTCTCAATAATGTGTCTAGCTAGAGCATTGGTTCTGTTAGAACTCCTGGTATAGAGGTGCTTTCTTACCCTGTCCTTTAAACGTCTATCCGTTTTACCTATATAAAACAACTGGTAGGTTAAACAATATGCCAGATAAACGAGATGTACCGAATCACAAGTGACTGTCTCTTTAAACCTAAACAATGTATTTAAAATCTGGATAAAAAAACTGTCCTGATGCATCTAAACAGTCAGTCACAAAATTACACGGTAACGTTTCAAATCAATCAAGTTGATATGAAAAATCTTGGGGTAACATAACAGCCTCTTGTGAGATTTCATGTTCTTGTATATAATTCTAGGGTTGTTCCCTACCACTTCTTTCATGCGATCATCCGCTGTATTCATATGAAATAGGAATTTGAAACAGCTTGTGTGTGATAGGGACAGAAGTAAGGTCAGTGGAACTGGGCATTGGGAACGTATCCCTGTATGCATTGTAAAGCATGTAGATACATATCCAGTGGCCACGTGTGCCCATCCCGTCAGTCAAAGGTTGTATTCTGAGAATATACTCTTTGACTGACAGGATGGACAAACGTGGTCATTAGCAACTGGAGCTGTCTCCTAAGCTTCAAGCGAATTGTAATGCAATCAATGTGGTATATTTAGCTAGGTGCATGTGTAGTTCATCATTTTATGTAGGGAAGACCAACTAAGTTTTAAAACTAAGATTTTGAGGCATTTATCAGCCATAAGTTTGCACAAAGTGTGTAATGCTCTGTATTAACATGTGAATGAACATCAAGGACTTTTTTTTTAAGTTTATGGCCTTACAGTCCCTAAAATCAATCCAAGGGGTAGTGATCTGGTTACTTATACTGAATACTGTGTAACGCAATGGATTATAGAACTTGGGGCAGATGGAAGTCCAGGTTTGAATGGGATTGTGCCTTTAAAACCTGTAATAGAGGCGGAGACCATGTGTTCAGGGTTTTGACTGCTGATTGGGTAATTGTTTTGAATAACGAGCTTGTACTAGAAGGAATTTAGTCTGAAGGGTGTATCCTGAAAGCGCTTACTACATTTGTATCAAAGGTTGCTGTTTTAGCCTGGTGTTCTGGAGTTTTTCCGTTGATTTTGTTCCTGTTTTTACTACTGCAGACATATTCGGTACCTGCTTTTTGTTTTGTTCTGGTTTTGCGAGGTACAAGATACACATGGCTAACTTTGTGAATGATCCATTGGAGTTGAAGTATCATCCTGCCACACCAGTAACATGGGATTTTCGAGAGAGGATGCGAAGGTTGGCAGTTAAGAATAATTCTCTCATGAATGTGAGACTCCACAAGGAGAATGCAGCTAATGCTGGTGCAACTTTGAAGGAGGATGGCGAGTCCTTTATGGGATTGTATACTGTGTTTAAGAAACAAATTATACAGACTTAAGAGACTACAGTGGCAGCGCTTCCATTTGGAAGCCTGCGTGAATTTTTGTGTCGTGCCTAGAGGGATGAGAGTTTTATGTATGCCTACGTATGATGATACATAACCGGAGTTACTGGCACTGTGGCAGGAGATAAATATTGAGACCAGCTTTAAATGTATGCAGTTGCTTATTGAGCATTTTACTCCTAAGGACCAGCAGTTAAGTCCATTGAGAAGCACCAGGCAGAGATTGAGAGGAAGTTCCCCAGTGAAAGCTACTTATTGAAGCTAGATTAATTGTACTGTGCAGTCAGTGCCTTTGATACAAGGATCTTGGGTTGGGGGCTAGTCCCAAGACTTTGTACTCAGTTGTTTTTTCTGCAACTGCCGGTGCCTGTAAGGAAAAAGAAAAGAAGCCTGAATTACAGGTGAATGGTCAGAGCCAACAAGCAGAGAACGCAAATGGAGGAAAATCTCTGACTGCAGGTACTGTTGAGTTGGTTTATAATCTTTCCAGTCCTGTTTTATCTACTATGCAACATCGTTTACTCTGTAAAGGATTGAACTTTGTTCTGGAAGATCGTTCATGATATGTTGATACAGGTTTAGATTTGAAACAGTTTGGCAGGATGCTGCAACTTAGACAAATGTTTGGTAATTCCACAGGTATGTATGTCAATATGGGGAATTTGATGAAACCTAGTATTTGTCACCCACGAGCCTGGTGATAGAGACTTTTATCAGGACTTGTCAGTTTTTAAACAGTCTTAACTGATCCTCAAAACATTTTAACGTAATTTGTATGCAAGTGAGAGGGAAGTGTTGAGAAATTTGATAGATAATACTGAAGTTGTGAAAGATCTGTGGACAAGGGAGAGTCTATTTGTTTTAATGGATTCGGTATATTATGTTAATAAAATTAAATGCATGCTTGAGCAGGAAGACACCTATGCGCAAATTACACCATCCCAGGTGAATAATATTGTTACACAAGTTGTGTTTTGTCTGAATTAAGGGACTGTGACGTTATAACTGAGATTTATTTCTTTCATTTCAGTAGAGCACCCAGTTGTACAGAGTTGCTCAAGATGCAACAGATCCATCCCTAAGACCTATAGTTTTCGGGCAGGGGGTGGATTACAGAATGTTGTTCCTTCTGGGTTGAATCAAAGTTGAGACCGGTGGTCTCTTCTGTACCTAGAATTTTAAAGGATAGTGCCCATTTTTTGACTAGTTTTGTTTGAAGTTTTATCCAGTAGAAGTTTTAATAGTTTGCTGTTAGTTACTTTAGACGTGCAGAGTGTGTTTACCACCCTACCTAATAGGTATGGCATACAAGCGATTAAGCAGTTTGTATGATTATATGCAAGAAGATATTGTTACAGGTAACATCATTAGATACAGTATTGGAGAACAGTATATTTCTCTTTGAACAACAGCTTTAAAATATCCCTTCGAATTGGGTAAACCCAAACAATCTTCTGTTTTATAAGGATCAACTTCTCCCACTTTCCCTCCTAGTTAAATCCCTTCAATTCTTTAATTATTGTCCACAGCTTCTCCTCTGGCTGATGAAAGTATGTGTGATCTGTATGCAGGATTGTACAGACTAAAGCTCTTTTCACTGCTTAATGTCCTTACTGATAAGCAAGAGTTTCTGGTTTCTCAATTTTTGTTTCATCTTTTATTTGGTCTCTTTCCACATATCATTAGCTGCCGTAACAGAAGTTTTTAATCCATACTCCTAAATACTAATTGTCATGTCCTCATAAATATGGGTATTGTTGGACCAGTTTGTATGAGGGTGCATAACTTTGAGCAATTGCCTCTGTTTCAACTTAGTTAATTTTGTGTCCTGAAAAGACTTGAAACTATTTCAAAATGTTTCACAACACTGATGTGTCCTTTTCTTGATTTTATTAGTTACAAAATATGCAAATAAAGCAATAACAATTATATATTTGTATTTCCGAGTCCCTTATTTCTTTGCAATTGGTTCTAAATATAAGGCAAACAGCAAAGGGAAAGAGGATGTCCTGCCTGGTTCCTCTGTTCATACACAACTTATCTGAGAAGAGCCCTTTCACTTTAATTCTTGCCTCCAACCCTTCATAGATCCTTCTAATTAACCTTCTTGTATCATTGTGTGGAAATTCTTTCAATGCCCTACTCATAAAATTCTAGCTTAGTCTATCAAATGCTTTCTGTGCATCAAGACCCACCAATAAGAGGTATTTTCTGCAATTCCGCTTCCCTGTGTATTATCGTTCGATTAATGTTGTCCAACGTTTGCCTCTCCTCCACAAATCACTCTGATTTATATACATCAGTTTTGGTAACACCTTTGCTCTTATTTTAACTATTGTAGACATAAACACTTGCAACCTTGGTTTAAAATTGAAATGGGTCCATAAGAAGCTGTAACACAGCCACCACAGCTTTCTTCAAAGATGTTGGTGCATCCGGGACTTCCAAGTTGGCTGCTTAATTCTTGCTCTCTCTGTGAAAACAGAAAATCCGCAGTGAAGACCATTAGACTTGTGTTTATGGGTAAATTTCAGTAACTGCCTATTAACTGTACTGACGGGATGTCAGAAAAAAGAAATAGAAGACCTGGAAAAAAATCCGCTACAAAAAATGAGGAAGAAACATTGACTGGAGAAAGTTCTGCAGCAGTTTAGCAAAAAGCAATGCAACCTCCAGACATGAATTCCAGTAACCTACAGGAAGATAAAAAAACAAATGCACACAGACCTGGTTAAAATAAACAAAACACAGATGGAGTATAGCAACACAAACCACAAAAAGCTTGAAAAAATTGGAAGAAGCTTTAAACAAATATTCAGATGAAGTGATAAAGCTAGAAAAATCAGAGGTTGAAATAAGGCTGGCTGAATGAGACTGCTCAGGAAGAGATGTTTCAAAAAAATAATAGAATTAGAGGACAGAGCACGTAGGGAAAACCTGAGAATTTTCAGCTTTACCAGAGAAGATGGAAGGAACAGACTGCATTAATCTTTTATGAAAGCACAAATAAGCAAGTGGGTTTGTATTCCACAGCAGGAGTTGTTGGGTGAAAGGGCACATTGTGTATATACGCTCCAAACCTGGCTGTGAGACAGGAACCTAGACCTTTAGTAAAGATGGAGTTGACTTTGACAAACTGTGGCAGAAGGACAAAGTGCTAAAACTGAGAGACAGCAGTGTGTTTGTGGATAATTAATCATTGTACACCAGGCATACGAGAAGCACATTTATTCCAGGGAATGTCAAGATGACTGTGTGGGATTCAAAGTATTCTTCCCTGGAGGGACAAAATACTTTTTGACATGCATGTTAAGGAAGAAATACTTTGTTTTGTTCAACAAAAAGTGAACTGTAAAATGGAAAGAGATCTGCTTCTTGTTCTGGTAATAAAGACTGCAGAGAGACTGGATGTGTGAAACTTTTTTTCCAGTGTTTTAAATGTTGGACTGAAGGAATGGAGCATGAGAGTTGACTATAAAACAGAGTAAGTTGGAAATGAAGCAGAGACAGGATTTGGGAGATGGGGAAGAAAGTAACAAAACTTGTAACATAATGTGGCCGTACAGTGCAATAACTTGAGTTTTTGAAATATGACAGAACAAGAACATTTGGAAATATTGGGCACATTTGTTGGACTTGCGAGAACTCTAAAGCAGATGCCTTACTTCATGTCATTTAATCTTCAAAAATGCTTTGGGGAGGGGAAAAGGCAGGAGAATGTTAACTGTAAGTTAAGATTTGTTTTCTTACTACTAGTGTATAAAGTTTTTTTCCAGTTTATTTTTAAGTGTAATGGGGATTGTAAACATTCTCTCTCTCTCTCTCTCCCCCTTGTTCAGTTTTAAGAGCATGCTAAAAGAAAAATTTAATGTGCTTTTTTCATTCTTGCATGGGGAAGTGACTGGAATAAGGACCTTGGATTGACTGACTTACAAGTTTTAAGAGTAAGCAAGTAAATGAAAAATAATATTTAATGTTGTGAGGCCTTTGTTCTAGTAAATACATGTATGCTCAGCAGTTTTGCAGGTGGCCTTCATATTTCCATGGAAACCTGATAAAAACTGGTTGCCTGGTTCTTGTGTCTCCATGGAGACAATCTGGTAAGGAGAAACTGGCTACAGTCTGGAGAGTGACTGAATAAAAATAAATGAAGAGAAATTGGCTAGGAGATGTAATGTTTTCTAAAAGCATTCAGGGGGTTTCCCAGCTGGGGGAGCTATAAAGGAAATAAAATCAATTAGCATTTAGTAGAAGCAAAGGCTGCACCATGCGTCTTAACATGTTTAACCTCTCATTTAGGTTAACTCAAGTCTGAGTGTGGCTGTCAGTTTGGGGCTTTTGTTCCTATTAGGGTAAATTTTCAGTGTTTGAAGATGTGCATAGTTTTGTGCGTTTAGTATTAAGCTAATAGGTTTTGGGGGGTATTAGGTATGTGATTTTTGATTGAGGGCTTTCCATAAAACCAAAGTTTTGTACGATGTGACATAGGCTGAAATGAATATGACAAACAACTGTAAAAGTTCAACCTGTCAAACAGTGTGTGCGTGTAACACAAAACCTGGAACTAGACATTTTGACAAAAAAGGTGTTCTACATAAAATATGGGAATAACTTTACAAAAAGCATCACTATCTTTAAATGTCAATTGTTTCACAGATAAATATAAAAAAAGTAATGAATTATTATATTAAAAATGTAGAGTGCAAATAGCTAAGTTACAGGGGACACGCTTAGAACTGAACATATGAATTTGATTAAAAAAGTTTTCAGGATAGTTATTCAGTGGAATATCTGGGACAAAGGAAAAGAGGGGTACTTAATTACAAGAGGAACTCCAATAGTGATAGCAGAGGATAGAAAAAGATAATGGCAGATTTGTAGTGCTAAGGGACTACTGAGAAGGGAAACTTTACACTGGCATGTATTTATATTCCACCTAAAACTGCTGTAATGGAGCTTAAAAAATTCTGGAAGAAGTTTGTTTTTTAGTAAGGAATATTACTTGTAGGTGGAGATTGGAATGTGACTTGCATCAGTGAAGATGTGTCTGGGGGACCCAGAAGGGAAAGTATAACAAAGGAGGGTAGATTCTTGAAGAAATCTTCCATGCCAAATATTTTCATAAATGTGAATTCAGTAATAGGAGTTCAGAGTGATTTTACATATTATTCCCCAAGATGTAAAAACTGGGCTAGGCTAGACAGAATTTACTTTTCACAAGACACTGGAAAACATGAAGATCCTACCAAACACCCTGATATTGGGCAATTTCAATTACCCTACCATTCACTGGGAAAACTACTCTAGTACAAACTACCAGGCCCAGTGCTTCCTGGAATTCATAAACTCAAGCACCCTGGATCAGCTGGTAAACTCCCCTACCAGAGGTGAAAACCTATTGGACCTGGTCATCACCAACATGAGCGAGACAGGTGTTCCACACAGGAGGTCAACCAGTCACTGGTTAGATCAGACCATAAACTAGTGACTCTGGATGTCCACACCCCACCATCACCCACAACTAAGGAAACCACAGTAAAAAAAACTTTTCTAAAGCAAACTTCACCTTGTTTAAAACACAGGTGGTAAGTTTCACAGCCCCTACGCTAAAGGATAACTCTGCCCAAAATGCAGAAACCTTTACAAATGCACTCTATGAGCACTTACAAGGATGCATGGATCGTGCCATTCTAGCAAAACCAAGACTTACTCCTCTAAGAGAAGGAAACCAGTTTGGTGGACCCCTGCCATAAACAGGCTATACAATAGGAGGAAAAATGAGTTCAGAAAAAAAGCAAATCTCAAGAAGGAAAAGACATGCCTGATCAGTATCCGTAAGAAACGAAGGTACCTCATTAAAATCATCCAAGGCTAACTTCGAAAGAAAAATAGCTAAGGATTCAAAAGATAACCACAAAGCCTTCTTTAGCTGTGTTAAGAATCTAAGTGGCAATTCGCAGATATGCACTGAACTAGTGAAAAATAGCACAAAATATACTGAACCTACTGATATTGCCAACTTCCTGGCAGACAGATTCAGTGCAAACTTCACCCCCCTCTCGCCCCCAAAACGGCCCACAGCAATACCGGAAAAGTGTAGTGTCCCAGAAATCACAGATGCACAGGTGAAAACAGCCCTTTTAAAAGCCAAAAACACAGCGTCAATGGGGCCAGATGGTGTCCCAGGCTGCGTCTTGCATGAACTACAGAACAAACTAACCCCCCACCTAAACACACTGTTCAACCTCAGCCTCTCCACAGGCTACATGCCCATAGAGTGGCGCACAGCAACTGTTATTCCTCTCCACAAAGGAGGGGCCACAACTGACCCTGGTACCTATCGCCCCATAAGCCTGACTAGCCTGGTCTGCAAGGCTATGGAGCGCATCATGAAACTCATTAAAGACATTGGGAACCCTCCAAACACTTGACCCGACCCAGTTCGGCTTTAAGGGCAGATCATGCCTACTAAACTTGGTTGACTTAGAGACGGTCACCAAGGCCATGGATGAGGGAAAGGTGGTTCACACAGCCTACCTTGACCTCACCAAGGCTTTCAGCACCATTCCCCACTCGAGTATTACGGCAAAACTCACCAGCCTGAATATAAACCTCTACGTCACGAGATGGGTTGCCAACTGGCTTACAGACCGAACTCGCATGGTAAGAATAGTGGGCTCCTGGTCCGACTCTAAACAAGTCATAAGTGGTGTCCCGCAACGCTCAGTCCTGTGACCCCTACTGTTTGGCATATACTTCTCAGAAGTACAGGCAAACGCAGGAGGACTATGGCTAACCAAGTTCGCTGAGGACTGCAAACTGGGAGCCATAATTGACTCTCTGGCTGACACGGACATTCTCCAAAAGGGCCTTACTGAGACTGACACCTGGTGTCAGTCATGGCCTCAAGCTAAATATAAAAAAATGCATGGTCATTCCATTTGGGAAAAACAAAACGCCCACGAATTACCACATAGGTGGCAGGCCCCTTAATACAGAAGAGGTAATAAGAGATCTGTGGACCCAGGTAGATGGTAATCTCTCCTTTGACAATCATATTGCCAAAGTAGTTAGGAAATCCTATGTAGCCCATCTAATTACTAAAAAGTTTGCATCTAGAAATGGAGGTTATAGTGCCCCTCTTCTTGTCACTCATCAGACCCATCATAGAGTAAAATGCCCCATTTGGGATGTACCTCACAAGACACTTCCAACAGCTGGAAAGACCACAAAAGTACCTCACCAAGAGGATTACTGGCCTCAAACATGTATGTCCTATGCAGCCCGACTGAAAAAACTCTGTCTGTACTCGCTTACTCTGGGGTGGTCTCTGACCGACTGACTTACAAAGCCATGTCCAACTCAGAATTGATGGACATGCTTCACCTAAAGAAATCCAAGTCACTGCGAGCCACACGCTCTAGTGAGCTAAACCTCACCACAACAGTAATAGAACATGCTGGAGGGATAGATTCCTGTCAGACTCCCCATGCTTTGGAACAAAATTCCAAACTACATTAGGCAGAGCCCCTCACTAACACTCTTCAAGAGAAACCTTGACGAGTGGATGCGTAACAGAAAGTACACCCCTGGGATCACTTCATTGGCTCTGCTTGACAGAGGATCAGTTAATCAATGGGGCGCAAAAACCGACACACTCTGACTAGGCTTATAAATACCCTCTGGCAGATAGCCTAGTACCTACCTATGAACAAGAACATGTGCATTTACTTGAAGGTCTTTATACACACCCAGTATACATTTCAGATCATGTGTCAATTAATAACTAAAATAAAAACAGAGTAATGAAATAAAAATAAGACACTGGTGCTTTCCCATGTATTTGTTGAAAAGAGAGGAATTTAAAGAATGGATAGTGGAGATTATTCAGGAGCTAGTTGGGAAGATGCCCTTTCTTTTTTTCTCAAAATATATCTAGGGAGTCGGGTAAAATTAAGGTGGAGTTTAAAAATTGGGTGGAAATTAGAGAGAGCTATGGATAAGAAGTAGCAAGAATTATTTAGAGGAACTGACAAATTTAAAGTATTGCAGAAAAGGGGGAATCTCTCAGAACAAGAGGATCAACCGCAGAATGCTAAGCAGAAAATACTGAATTAACTTGATATTATGCATGAGTTTAGAAAGATTGCTGATAAGCAACTTAATAACAATAGAGCACAAAAACATTTAACATGGTGACTCGTGCGACAAAGTAGAAAGGGCTGTTGCCAAGCTTAAGGAGCCTATAACCAGGAATGTAACAAGACCTCCTGTAGAGGTGTTAGAAATATTTTAGAAATTCTATAAAGTCTGTATGAAGCAGAGACATATGGAAATCAAAATGTGGTTATGGAAAAATTAAATATTCCAAGGTTTAGAGGTACATGAGGCTCAATTACTAACTTTTAGGATAGGAGGAGATGAGGGACAATTTGTGATGTATAACCAAAGTCCCCAGGAAAATATGGTGTTCATGTGGAAGTTGGGAAGCTAGGAGGGGAAAAAACTGACAAAGATTTGGAAAGTTTTGTTTAACAGTATTTCAAGAGGATAAGTACCAACATCCTGGAAGAAAGCAGAAGTTGCTATAATACCTAAAGAGGGTAAAGATCCATCAGACTCAGCTTCATACAGGCCTATTTCAATAAAGTGTTAATGTCGAATACCAAAATTGATGCATATTAATGTGGTTTTGTGTAGGGGAGCCAAACATTTGGCAGCATTAATAGAACACTGATCCAGAGGGAAGCAGAATGTAAGAAAATACCATTGTTGTTGGTGGATCTTGATGCACATAAAGCATTTGACAGAATAAGCTGGGACTTTTGAGCTGGGCGATGGAAGCATTTGCATTTCCTGAAAAATGTATAAAGTTGATTTAGGAGGATATATGTGGGATCAGAAGTGAAAATTAAAGTGGTTGGGGTCCTCTCTGATTTCTGCTTGAGCAGACTAACCAGGCAAGGGTGTTCTCTCTCCCTTTTGCGAGTGGTTCTAAATATAATGCAAATAAAAAAAGAGAATAAAAGAAATTCAAGGATATAATTGGTATGGTAGTCAATAAAAGCTGGCTCTTTTTGCAGATGACATTTTATACATGATAAAACCAAAAAAAGACAGTATAGTGTTGTGGAACATTTTGAGACTGTTTCGTTTCATTTCGGGATACTAAATTAATGAAGCGTAAATAAAAGTAATGGTGGTAAATTTTGTACCCACACAGAATTGATTCAGCAATATCCATATTTATGGGGACACAAAATGGTTTAGGAGTATGGATTAAAAATGATTCTGGTGTGGCAGTTAAGGATATGTGGGACGAGACTAAACAGACAATACAAACATTGAGAAAATGGAAGCTTTCCGATTTATGGATCGGAAGATATATACAAGCAGTCAAAATGTTTTTCAGTCCCTTTAGTCTTGTACATAGGTCAGGCATATTTTTGTCAACCAGAGAAGTGGATAACAATTAATGAAGAGCCGAGTCTGGGAGGGGAAGACTGCAAGAGTCAAGTGGGGTAAGCTGATTCTTCCAGTAGAACAGGACAGATAGAGATTACCCAGTTTGAAGGGATATTTCAGGGTTACACAGTTGAGGCTCCTGTACATAGCACAAGCAGAAAACTGTAATTCACAGTGGAAAGTAATGATGTTGAAATGGGGGAAGCTTAAGAAACCAGGAGAGATTGGGATTTTGGATGCAGGCCTTCAAGGAGATTAACAGTCGTACAGAATGTCTGTAAAGTAGCAGAAACTATTCTAATACCTAATCTAACACAAGAATGGAGAAAGGAAACTCTGCTGATAGGGATGACTGCAATTAGGGATATGGACAGTGGACAAGAGGGGGCTGCAATTTATTGGAGAAAACTGGCAAAAGAACCAAGGTGGTGGTAGTTGCGTCTTTCGGCTTTTCCTTGTTAGGGGTCGCCACAGCGGAACTCCGGTCCGCTAACGATTGGTAGTTGATTTTTACGTGCCGAGTTACCAGCTCTGATGCACAACCTTCAGCGAAGGTACGCCCATTCACGCATGTCTCCATGCAGAAGACGCTCTAGCTGAGAATCGAACCGGACAGCATCTTACTGTGAGGCGACAATGCTATGGTGTTGGAAGCAAATAACTAGAGAGGAAAAGAAAGTGGGATGCTTCCATCGGTAAAGATATGGCCAATAGGAGACTTGTTAGTAATATATACAGGAAACCAACATATTCCAATAGCCCCTTGCATTAAGCTGCCATCCTGACCATCAAAAGAGGGCAGTTGTAAAAGGACAATATGTCGGATTGGCACTGGTGATATCTGAAGATGAAACTTTTTATATTGGGGGGGTCTAAAATTAAGTAATATGTTTAGTTCTGGAGGGTACCCTTATAACAAGGTGCAAACATGTTTTAATGAAGTTTGTTGAAAAAGGGCCAGTTGGTACCTCATTTGAGAATCACTGATGGAATATGTGCAACTTTGAGTATAATCCCGGAAAGATTTTTGAAAAGCTTTTATTACTTGTTATAATTTGTACTATAGCAATATAATACGGGTACTTTAAGAAAAATTGAATTTGTTTCCTGTTCTAATGATATGGTTAAAACTGTGGGCAAAGACCCCTTTGATGGTGTATATTGGTCATTCAAACAATATTTTGATTGAGCAGAAAATGATTTTGGGTTAAAAACAACAAAGAAAATTGATACTTATAAATGTGGTTTCTATCCACAATGCAAATACATCTGAGGCAGACTGTCTATTAATTTAGTTAAAAATAGCAATATCATGCTAATTGTCATTCTGTAGGGTAGTTTATGTAGCCCTGTGCCGAGAATGCAAAGGATTTTTTATAGGAAAAATAGGCATCTTAGAGAGTGTGTTTACGAGCATAGTTTAGATGTAAAGAGCAAAAGTGAAAATGCTTTATAGAAACATATTGAGCAATTTTCTAAACACTGTTTTAATTTTAGAAATGGTGCGTAAAGACACGAGGTGGACCATCGGAAGATGTGTTGGAATCCAGGGAGGTTAACTGGCAGATTAAATGCACTGATGTTCCCTGGATTGAAAGACCATGTATCTGTTTCTAGTATTTTAAAATTAAGATTTCATGCAATTTAAAAGTATTTGCGTTTGTAACAAGTGATTGATGTGTGGAGAGGGGGGGGGGTCTAATTTGTAATTAAATTTTATACGAATTTGATTGGTTCCGGTGAAACGTGATTAGCTGAGAAGGGTTATTTAAATATTCTGGGTTTTAGTTTATTTTTTGATTCTGAGGAAGTCTTTGAGCACTTTCATTTAGACTTTTTCAAATTCTAAGAATTAAAAAATATATATATTCCTTGACTCGTTGCTGTTTATTTTTTACATTTTGGTATACATATATGTCCTGTAATCCCCACAACCTTAGTTCTTTAAGCAGTCCTAAATTTTCATTCTTATAGGGGTCCTTTTACTACTAATACGTTAATGGCAATAACTGTGGTATGAATTAGATGTGATATGTTTCTAAATTTTCTGTCGATTCTGTACAAGACTGGACATAGCAATCGACAAACATTGAGGGGAACTATACAAGCCCACTTCAGTAACATACTGATAATCTGTAAAATATAAGTTCTGTAGCATAAGCCTTGGTTGAACTAAAGTACTAATATAACATCTGAGAGATCTTTTATCACTCAAAAAGCTGTGCTGTCTAAATGTACTCAATCGTAAAATTACAAAAGGTTCTACTACTTAAAAAAAAAATTAATAAAACTACCTACCTTAAATGGAGAAGTCCACTTTTAGCATGTAACATTTCCTGGAAGAAAAACGTTCTTGTCATTTTTTATAATAAAACAAATTAAGTTTCTCAAATTAAAAAAATCTATTTTAATTCACATTTAAACTGGTTTGTTTTGCTGTCTGCAGCATTCTGAAGCTAGAACTTCCTAGAGGAAAGTTGAGGGTTGAAGGTTCACATCACGCTTCCTTCAGTGCGAAAATAACTTATTTTAACCTTCGCAGTTAAAAAGAAATCTCGTGGCTACATTAAACATAGTATCTTCAGGACAGAGAACTGGGTGGGAAACTGAACAAATTCAAATCTTCAAACTAAAGACTCACTGCTGCAGTGACGAGCTGCAAGTAATTTGTATATGTGAAACAAATTGGTGAGACTCTCTACAAAATATAACAACGGGCAACATGAGCATCTGTTCCAGAACATTTAGAGCATTATAACCCAGCCACCCTTGCATTCAGATAAAATACAATCCAAAATTTTTTATATCCATGGAACTATTCATTCTTCTTAAACATGTATACCAACTGATGCAAATTAAATTTTATAACTACTTCAAAGGAACCCCTAAAGAGAAAACTAAAGTAACGCATCTTATTCAGTAAAACCTGTGCACCAGACTTTTAGATAAAGGTATTTGAATAACCATATTAAGAATGTAGTGTCTTTAAAAAAAAAAAACAAAAGGAAAAGGACTAACAATTGGTGAAACTAAAACGTAGTACTTCAAGCACTCTAAACCTTGATACTAAGGGGATTATTAGTGTTTAAACCAAACCTTTAAAATATGTAGTATACAATATTTATATAGCATTTGTAGAAGAGTAGAGAGAGAAAAAAGGAGAGACATTAAAACGGTTAAAGGCATTATCTTGTACACTGTCGTTTCTCCGGAGAAGAAAAAACATCTTTTCAGAACAGTAAAGCAACAACCTAAATAAGATGCACGAAGTTATCACTTTTCTTTAAACTTTAATATTTTTATCTTTAGTTGTCCATCCATTTTTGGTTGCTTGTCTCTCTAAATTGTGTAAGGGCCAGTCCGTTTCTTCAGTTTTGTCCAAAAGTTGATTATTCTTTGTAAGATCCAAAGCTTCCTCAACCGTGTTAAAAGTTTTTTGATAATCTAGAAGAAAGATCTTGATTCTTGCAGGAAATAAAAGTTGAGATTTGATGTGTGACTTCATAAAATTTCTAATTTAAAGGGATGCAGGCTTTTCTTTTTGAAATAACCAAGGAAGTATAGTCACTATCAAATCTAATTGTGTTTCCTTTCATCTTTATTGGAGAGTTAGACCAGACAGTCTTTTTAATACTAATTAGTTGTCTTGATTTGAGAGAAATTGGTAACTATTATAGATCCTAGAGTTTGAACTATTTTTTGCAGCAGTGTTTGTGAGGGATCTGTAAGCGCACTCTATACCATAAGATAGTGATTCAGACAAACTTAAAATACTTGGTAACTGGCATGTTCAGGAATTGTAACATGCCACCTTTTTCTTTCTCAGTTACACCATATATTCTAATGTTTCTACCAGACCTACTTTCCAGGTCTTCAACCTTCTCCAATAAAGTATTTTGCTTTAGAAGAAATTCAACATGGTTTTCATTCTCGGTTTGTCTACCATCAAGGTTGTTTACTGCTTCCTCAATAGTTGAACTCTGACTTGTTTAATTACTTCATTTAATAAGTCTAGTTTTATATTATCCATTTTAGTCTCCAACTTGTCCATTTTAACTGAAAGATCCTGGATATTTGAAAGAATGGATTGCAGTTTATTTTTCATCAAACTTTCCTGAGAGGAAGCTTTAGAGTGACTAATGACTAGATCTGTCTGCAAAACTTTTGACAGGATTATGACACAGAAAATTCACAAAGACACTTTCTTCAAAAATAGCAGAAAATTAGTTTCTTGTACTTATGTTTTGGAAGAATTTTCTCTAAACTGCAACAAAATATTCCTGTCAAAACTGGAAAGAAGCAGAGAAAAATCTTATGCTGTTAGCTATCATCTGCCCCCCCCCCCCAACTGATAAATCTGTTTTTATATTTTTCTTGATTTTTTTTTTCCATATTGTTCTGCTTTATACATACTTTCATAGAATTTCCAAAATGTTTCTAATACCTCTACAGGATCTCTTGTTACCTTTCTTGTTATATGATTTCTAAGTTTGGCGATGGCTCTTTCTACTGCTTGAGTCATTGGGCTAAAAGTTTTTATGCTCTAGTGTTAGCAAAAAACACTTTTAACAGTAATCTTTCTAAACTCGTGTGTATTATTATAGCAATAACCCACGCCTGGGTGTGGGTAATGCTAAATTTACCCACGGTTGGCGTGGTTTGGTCCCAAGGGCGAAGCCCGAGGGACCAAACAAAGCCAACCGTGGGTAAATTTAGCATTACCCACACCCAGAAGTGGGTTATTGCTATTATACCATGACATTATTTAAGAAAAGAAACTATTACTTTTCTTAAATAATGGCATAGTATAATGCCTGTTTACTGCCCTTCCGCAGATGTCTGGCATCCGCGGCAGTTCTGATGTACTGCGCGCCTGCGCAGTACATCAGAGCTGTGGGCAAAAGCAACGGAGAAAGCAAGGTCTCCGTTGCTTTTCTTTTAGTGTTTCGCTATGTTAAACGGAGATCTCCGTTGCTTATTTTAAAGCTGTCTCGCTATGTTAAACCCATTTAACATAGCGAGACAGTGTTTTAAAAAACCGTGTTATACTAATGGAAAAAAGTCCGGGCGACCGGACCTTTTTCCATTAGTATAACTCTATTTACAACGGGCACGCTGGCCAATCAGCGTGCACGTTTTTCGGCGGTCATGGTATAATGAGACTTATTTTCTGCTTGGCATTCTGCAGTTGATCCTGTTCTTGTGTAATACTTTAACATTTGTCAGCCCCTCTAAATTCTTGTTACTTCTTAACCATAGTTCTTTTATTTCCACTCTATTTTTAAACTCCACCTTAATGTTATCCTATTCCCTAGCTATATTTTCAGAAGTAATTTCTAGCCTTTTGAATAGTTCCTGTATAATCTCCACCCATTCCTTAAATTCCTCCTTTGAAATGATAGGTGGGAAAGCTCCAGGGTCCCTGCTTTTTTTTTTTTTTTTTTTTATTTGCTGCATGATCTAATTTTGATTATTGGGTGTGTATCAAGACCTTCAATTAAATGCAGATGTTCTTGAAAAATGTAAATTCTGTCTAGCCTAGCCCAGCTTTTATGTCTTTGGGAATAGTGTGTAAATTCGCTCCGAACTCCTATTACTGAATTCATATCTTCCATGCCAAATATTTTCATAAATTTCACACACAAAAAAAAAAGGCCAGTGAATTCTAGCTCTTCCATTCACCAAGCGTTGTTTAATGCCACAATAAAATTATCTTAGCGCCTCGGCCACAAACAGCCTTTACAGAGTAAGACTTTTTTTGGCTTCTAAAAGGAGAACAACACATCTGGGCAGCATAAAAATTGAAGGTTTTTATCTGGAGAGAGCAGGGCGTCTTCATTAGAAGAAGTGGTAGATCAAAAATTTCCAGACTTACTGAGACCGGACAATGCTGAGTCTTTTCGGAGAACATTTTGAGGCTCCAATGGTCAACATTATGGAACCAGAAAACAAGGTTGGCAGGGACAGGACAATTATAGAGACCCGAGACAGGGCCGATATAAATGAGGCAAATGGACTAATTAACCAGGTAGAGAATGTTAATACTATGAAATATGTTAATTTGTCCGACTATGCTTTTTGATGAAAGAACTGTTGGTCTTACATAAAGGTTTAAAATTTTACCGACAGTTCTGCCAAGACTGCACAAAATGAAAGGAGAAATTTCAGTTTAGTACGTAAAATGTACCTTTTAAAGATTATTTTTATAACAATGGGTGCAAAAATGGTAATGAGTTAGTAATGGAAACTTCCAGTAACAGTGATAATTTTTACTCCTGTGATTCTGAAACTGAAAGTAATGCGTACAGTCTGTTTGACACAACTAAAATCATAACAAAAAGTACTTTCATGCCTCCATTCAAAAATGCTTATATACAGTGTTTTTTTAATGCCTTTAATACTAGAAAAAGAAATGAATGATTTTGAAGGCATGAGAAAAGAATATAATTTAACTAGAAAGGAGTGGATGAAACTTAAATGAGTATGAATGATAACATAGTATTCAAACCATCAGATAAGGGGGTAAACGGGTGGTAATGAATTTGAATGATTATTTTAAAATGTGCATGCAGCATTTTAAGCGATGAAATGATTTAAAGGAAAGTGGATGAAACTATTTTAATTCAAGCACAACACTAATTACAAATACTATTAAAGAAGGGGGTAAGATTGCATTATTTCACAGCCAATGATGTAACAAATAAATTCACAATCGAGGAGAAAACAGTAGCAAAGTTTTTTTGTGTCCCCAAAATTCACAAAAGCTTAACACAACCTCCTGGACGTCCAATAGTATCAGCAACAGGTTATTTTACTCATAACCTTTAGTTGCTTTTTACATGAATTTTTGTTAAAGGAAGTATTAAAATTGCCCTCGTACATACGATTCTTTTGATTTTCTGAAAAAGAGGGAATAATATGGACAGAGGATGTACTTTATAACAGTTGATGTAGTAAGTTTGTATACTAATATACAAAATAGCTACGGCTTAGAGGCAATACAGCATTTTTTAGGGGATAACCCAAGAACACTACATTTTAAAGAATTGTTACATTTCTGCTTAATGAACAATATTTTTGAATTTGATGGCAGCTTATATAGACAAGATAAGGGAACAGCAATGGGGGCAGCTTTTGCCCCAGTTTATGCCAACTTGTTCATGGGGCTGGTTGAAAATGTACACATTATATAAGTACATTCTTTAGGAAATATGTAATAAAATACTTCCGATTTATAGATTTGGTTTTCATTTGTCAAGGGGGAAACCAAGTATCGACATTTATACAATATCTCAGTGCCGACAAATATGAGATTAAATTTGATGGAATTCAAATAGGTCTAGAAGTGAATTTCTAGATATAACATTGACAGGTAAGACGAGAACAAAAATATATACTAGAATACACAGGAAATTTGATCAAATTAACTGGATGTTACATGCCAGTAGCTGTCATCCTAGTCCTACACTAGCTTCTATTCCTTATGGAGAAATGTTAAGAATAAAAAGATTGTGTAGTGATGGGAAGGCAGCACGTAATGAAGCTAGAAAAGCTGCAGCCTTGTTTGTAAATAGGGGTTACAGTCCAGATGAAGTGTTAAATAGTTATTCTAAAATTTATGATAATAGAGGAGCTAAGATTCCAAAATTGGACAGGAAGGAAATTATATATGATAATAAAGTAATAACCAATAATTCTTTGTGTTTTGTCTCAAAATACACCCTTTTTTCGGGTAAATTTAATGAATTGGTTAAAGGGTATTGGAAACAAGTGAAAAAAGAGGTTCCTTCACTGTCTCAAATTGAATTGAGAATTTCATATCCGAGGGGACGGAACCTGAAAGATTTTTTAGTTCATAGTAAATTTTCTAAATCGAAGGAAAAAAAATCCTAAAAAGTCTGACAAAAATTGGAACTTTCCCATGTGGAAAGTGTTCCATCTGTCAGCATATTACAACTAAAGTAGATAAAATAGAAGGAAAGAAATTTGATACTCAAGGAAATTTATACCTGTATAATTAAAGGGATAATTTATGCCATAAGTTGTCCATGTAAGAAATATTACATAGGGGAAACCAAGAGAAGTCTTGGCGAAAGGATAAAGGAACATATTAGAGATGTTAAGAAAAATAAGGTGATTAGTCCTATAGCAGAACATTTTAACAGGGTACACATGGGGGATGTTAAAAGCTTGAAAGTAACAGTTTTGGAACAAGTGTCCCAGCAGTATGGAAATGTAAAAATGTTGAAGCACATATTAAGGAGAAAATAATTTATTTTTATTATTAAATACAGTACTTTACAACCAAATGGCTTGAATAAGGAATGCAGTTGGCAAAGTTTCATTTAGTAGTGTTTTTAACTTTAAAAAAATATGAACTGAATTTTAGTAATTTGGATGCAATTAGTTAATTGAAGGAAATTAATTAAGTTAATGTATAAAATGTGAGGTTTTTAGAAACCAAAATTTTTACTCTGTGAAAGCTGTTTGTGGCCGAGGCACTAAGAGAATTTTATTGTGGCATTAAACAACACTTGGTGAACGGACGAGCTAGAATTCACTGGCCTTTTTCTTTTTCTTTGTTGTGTGGATTTTGGAACTGTCCTCAGTGGTTTTATAATTTTCATAAATTTCTTCAAAAATCTATCCTCCTTTGTTATATTTTCCCCTTCTGGGGCCCCCGGACAGATCTTCACTGCTGAAAATTAAGTTGCAGTTCTGACCTGTAAGTAATATTCCTTGCTGAAAACTGATTATTTCTCCCAGAGTTTTCTTAAGTTCCGTTTAATAGCAGATTTAGGTGGAGTAAGTACATGCCACTATAATCTTCCTCCCTTGGCAGTAGCCCCTTAGCACTACAAGTCTGCCATTTTTATCTTTTTTTTGTAATCCTCTGCTGTCACTATTGCAGCTACTCTTGCAATTTAATATACGTACTCCTCTTTTCCCTTGTCCCAGATATTCCACTGAATAACCATCCCAAAAACCTGTCTTTATCCAATTCACATTTTCACTTCTTTGCAAGTGTCTCTCTTGTAACATAGCTATTTGCAGTGTACATTTTTTAATATTGTTCACTACTCTTTTTTTGTATTTATCTGTGAGACCATTGACATTTAAAAACCTTACAGAAAGCATAATTGTATTAAGTTATTCCCACTTTTTATGTATAACACCTTTTTTGTTAATTGTGTAGTTCCAGCTTTTGTGTTTAAATGCATACACTGTTTGACATGTTGAAGTTTTATATAGTAGTTGTTGTTTCTTGTCATATCCATTTGAGCTTGTCACATCTTACAAAACTATTTGTTTTATTGAAAGCCCTCAAACAGAAAAACAAACACCCGGTACTCCTTAAAACTTATCAATTTAATGCTAGCACACAAAACTGTATGTCTTCAGATATTGAAGTTTTGCCCTCCTAATAGGAACCAATGTCCCAAAGGGACAGCCACACTCTCAGACTTGAGTTAACGTAAAAGAAAGTTTATCCATGATAGGAAGCATAGTGCAGCCTGTGCTTCTACTAAGTGCCAGCTGGTTTTGTTTCATCTTTATAGCTCTCCCTGCTGGGAAACCATTGAATGCTTTCAATGAACATGATCTCCTAGCCACTTTCTCTTACCTTTGTGTTTTCCCCCAGTCAATTACACTCCACCAGACTGTAATCAATTTAGCTTTTGTCATATTGTTTGTATGTCGACATAAGGGCTAGATACAGAAATTGATATTAAGCATGCATTCATTTGCTAGAAAAGCCTCATAATGTCCAGTATTCTTTTTCATTTACTTGCTTTCTCTCAAAACTTGTTACTAAATCAGTCTGTGCCTTAATCCAATCATACTGTATGCAAGAATATGAAAAGAGCTCATTGATTTTTCTTTTGTGTTCTTTTAACCAGACTTTTTTTTTTTTTTTTTTTTACATTGCAGTGCCTGCATTTCTTAAAACTGAACAAGAAGAACAAAAGGGAGAGAGAAAGGAAAAAAGAACAACAGCACCTAGTTGCAGTCCCCATTACACTTAAAATAACTGAGAAAACTTTAGTTTATAGCTTGCAAAGAAACCATACACCACAAAAATAGTACTATTAAGAAAAATAATTTTCTTAACTTTCTCCCAGCTCTTCCCTCCCCACTGCATTTTTCCAAACATTACTGACAGGAAGTAGGGCATGTACTTCAGAGTCCCCCAGAAGTCTGACAGATTCCGAAAAAGTCAATATTTCCAGATTTTCTAGTTCTGTTATAGTTCACAAATATAACTATTGCATTGTAATCCCACATTAAATTATTGATTTTATTACTGTTAATCTCCATTTCCCAAATCTTCTCTGTTTTACTTCCAATGTAGTCTTGATTTTTCTTGTCAACTCTTGTGCTCCCGTCTGTCCAACATTTTTCTTTGAAACATTGGAAAAGGTGTCGCTGGCACAGTCTCTCTCTGGTCTTTATTACCAGGAGAACAACAAGCAGAATCTCCTGTTTCACATTTCACTTTTTGTTGGACAACCTTTTGTATTTCCTACTTAGCATGTACTTCATCAAAAAATGATTTTGCCCTTTCAGGGAAGAATACCTTGAAAGGCAGCTGGGTGCAGCAGTTCGAATTTCTCACCTGCATCTCAACAGTCCCTGAATAGTGGAATGAATTTAGTCCTCTTCTGCCTGTTGTACAATAAGTAATCATTCTCCACAAACACTCTGCTGTCTCCCACTTTTAGTGTTTTGTCCTTCTGCCATAGTTTTGTCAGAATAGGTTATTTTACTGTTAAAGGTCTAGGTTGCTTTCTTGTAGGTGTTTTGGAGCATACGCACAATGTGCCCTTTCAACTAACAACTCCTGCTGTGGAGTACCACTCCAGTTGCTTATTTGTGTGTTTTTTCCGGCTTCTCTGGTATAGCTGAAAATCTCAGGTTTTCCATACCTGCTCTGTTCTCTAATTCTGTTTTTTAAACCTCTCTTCCTGAGCAGTCTATTATTCAGCCAGCCTTCTCTTCACTTCAGCCTCTGATTTTTGCAGCTGTATCACCTCATCCAAATATCTGCTTTAAAGCTTCTTCATTTTTCCAGCATTTTGTTGTGTATGTTGATGTACTCCATCACTGTGTGTGTTTTAACCAGGTCTGTGTGCAGTTGTCTTGCATCTTCTGTAGTTTACTGGAAGTCAATGTCTGGAGGTTTCATTGCATTTTGCTGAACAGCTACAGAATTTTCCTCAGTCAGTGTTTCTTCCTCACTTTTTGTAGCAGATTTTTTTTCCAAGTTGCTTTGTATTTCTTTTTTCCTGGCATCCAGGCAGTGCACTTATTGGCTAGTTATTGAAATTTACCAATAAACACAAGTCTACTGGCCTTTTCTGTTGAGTTTCCGTTTTCACATTGGGAGAGCTAGAGTCAAGCTATTAATCAATGTGCAGCCATCTAGGAAGTCATCTTTTGATCTTCCCTTAAGTGTTGATGCTAAAAGCATGTTTGCCAATGTTCCCTCTTGTGTCCCAGCTACAGTAGAACAGAGCTACAGCAGAATTGTTGAATTTGCTGTTTGCAGTTGAATACATCTCCATATTTTTACTTAATCTGTTTATGTTAGGCAGCATAGTAGCTTAACACTATATCTATAAGAGCAAAATGTGAAGAAACAGTTTTTATTAAGGGCATCATTGTGTTCTGTGCTTGGCATGGACTGTCAAATGTATGCAGGGATAAATTGTGCATCATTTAAAAAAATAGCATTTATTTGAGGTTGCAGTTATTTGTACAAAGTTAGATTGAATAGGAACACATGTGCAAGTGTGTGTGTACTTGTAAAGATGGTCCAAAACTAATAGAATAGCTTAAGAGAGAAATTTGCAGGGTTCAGATTGCTGGTTTCTTATACTTTTAGGCAGTATTGTTGATGGGCAAAGGGATGGAATTGAAGGATGAGAGTGCAAAAAAGTTGGTGGTGCATTAAAAGCTTTGAGGGATATGGAAATGTTTTGAATGTGGTTCACAGGTGTTGGATGCATTAATGGCAAACTTTTAAGTCTAATATGGGAATGCAAAGTAATATCTGATGTGTTGTCATTAAGTGTTTACAGTGAGAAGCTTCATGTAGTATTACAAGAAAGAAAGGAGGTAGTTGGGAAAACACTGAGCATTTTACAAATTTTTGTATAGGAAAGGTTTTAGGTGACTGGCTTGGGCAGTATTGTGTTTCCTTTTGGAATGCCAAAATGAAAGAAAGGTGGTCTTGGATTGGTCTCATTTTACTGTGAATTTTTGGTATAAAGTGAGTGGTGGATACATTTTTACCATTTGAAAATTTTGGAAGAAATCTAGCTATCCAAGGTCATTGGGTAACTTTCGTCAATATGTCTGTTAATTGAGACAATTCACTGAAGATAGATCACTTTAGGTTTGGTTACTGTTTAAGCTTTTGGAGTGCAGGAGTTGTGACTTCTCTCCAAAAGTTGTTTTTCAAGCAACATTGGTGATCTTGCATACACTACACCAGTAACAGTTGTTGTGACTGAATAACTTTTCCTTCATTGCATATATGCCATTTCTTTCATTGTTCTGTTTTGTGTGATAGAACATTCTTGTTTACTTGCCAAGTCCTACCATCTTAATTTATTTAAGCATCTGTTTGAGTGAGTACTATTTTGCATGCGTTTCCAGCCCAATACACAATTTATTTTTATGGAAATGATTTCACTATCTTCATGATCATATCGCTGTCATTTTGTTTTGGGGTATTCATCATTTAATTTATACTTGGTTTTATCATTGATTTCCACTTTTATGTAATTTGCGTGATTTGTTTAGTCTTGCTGCTACTAACATTAAGCTTTTTACTATATCTCCAAGTCTAAACTTGGACAGCAACCCCATAGCATCATCTCCTGAAAGTGTATTTCCCCAAGTCTGTCAGGACATTCTATGGCGAATCCTTGTAAACACAGTTCACTCCACTCATTCTTAGAAAACCTTTTCCGTTTCCTGTCTTTCAGTTTGTGAAGCCAGGGGTAATGCCGGACTCAAAGGAAGCCATTATGAGAGTGCCTGGCTGATAACTTGTTGCGTTTTATTCCTCTTATATTTGCTTGTAGTGTGGTTATTCTCATGGTGAAAAGGAGACTTTTTGTCAACTTGTTAAAAGACAGGAAAATGTGCTGATTCTGCTTTGAACGTTCTACTGATAACAGTGATGACACCTGACTCCTATGTAGAAAATGGGAGAAAGGGGGTAATGCAGATAATAGTAGTGCAATAATAGTGGCTATAAAACTTGAAGGCATTTCTTTTTAAGGAAAAAGAAATGAGGCTTTGTGACTGGTGCTGAGTAACCAGTTTGACAGCTACACAATGATGTGGACATTGACTGCGGCACACATGCTGTATAACTGCTTTAGCAGTTGGAAAATATGATCCTTGTCTTGTGTGAACCTATGATTTTTAGCTATTTTAGGGAGGATTACCCTGGTAGTAGTTTAGATAGGGAGCTTGGATATATGGATTTTTTTTTTTGTCTCCTGTATGTATCGTTTGCTTTTTCTGTGTGCCATTGTAAGTATTCTTTATTCTGTTTTTCTTATTTAAGGTTACTATATTTTATTGCAGTTGTGCACTGTTTATCTGAGAGGAAGGTAACCTTTCTTAAACAGTTGAATAGCATGTTATGTGGCACATGCCTGTGAGACTGCTTTGACCAGCTACTGATTAAAGAGGTTTGTTGTTATACAAGTGCAGACAAGTCTGTCACTTGCTTCAGAGTGGTGGCAGAGCTAAAAGGCCAGGAAGAAAGCTGTGGGAAATTGAAGAATTGTACCAGTTTCCTTGTAGGTAGGTGGATATGTAAATAGTACTTAGTGTGAAAGGCAGCTGGCATGGATAAAGTGGTGCTGGAAGACATTTGGTCACAGAGAGCTGTGAGACTGAGTAGTGTGGAGTTTTCAAGCCAGTACCTGGGACAGCAGTGCATATTCCTCTTAGTTCTTGTAACCAGGTTATCTTTTGTGGATTAATCATTGAAACTGACTTGTTATGCGCTTTCTTGCTGTCATTTTTGCATCTGGAGTGGTGGTGATGCTAATTCCTTTACGATAGGAGGCAGTGGTGTCGCATCTTGCACATTTGGTGCCTGTAGTTATGGCTCACCACCTTACTCTTAATGTATCAAACATACTTCCTTTTGTTTGCGGGTTGATGCTCTGAAGCCTACTTGGAGTGTAAAATTGCTTTTGTAAACATTTCCATGAAAAAGTCTTTAATACTTTGGAGGACTTTGTAGCAAACCTGCAGGCGTTAAATATTTCCTCCCATTTTACTTTTGTAATTAATCTTTCTCTCCAGCCCTTTTTTAAATCTTGTCTTTTTTTTTTATGTAATATTTTATATCCCTTTACTGATGAGCTGTTTCTTACTATAACTCTACTACTAATTTTACTAAAAGCCCTGCCAGAGCTGCTGCTATCAGTAATTTTCATGTATCAGAATTCTGCCAATAGTCCTTGATATATGGCCTGTTTTAACACTGCTCATATCAAGAAGAAATTAACAGTAATGCTTGTATGAGCAGTTCCCTACATCCTCCCCTCAGAACTTCAGATGTCAGCATAGTTTAACTTCATCTTATTTCTTCCTAGTTTTCTTTACTTTTTGTTTTAAAACATAGTAATTGGTTTACTGTTAATGTCTCTTAGTTGTAACTTACTTTTATTTCAATATAGACATTACTGTACCTCTGCTTTTAAATTTACCATTTAAAGCATTGTTTTTACTACTGAATTGCATTTTTATAATGGTAAAACAAACCACAAAACATAAATGTTAAAATACTTAACTTTTTCTTCCATTTGGTACCATCATTGACAGATGCTTTCGAAAGGAGAAGTTAGTTTTTACTCAGTGTTTTGGGTAACAAAGAAAGAAGCCTGGTGGGAGACCAGTCCTGTATCTTTCCTTTTCAAATCAGTTTGTGAAAGTTCCAAAATTCAGAATGTTCTCTTCATGACCCATTATATATACACAATTTTTGTATGTGTGTGTGTGTGTGTGTGTGTGTGTGTGTGTGTGTGTGATGCCTGTGCACTGGCCCAGCAATCAAGGAGCCTCAATCCTCACCACTAACAACCAGCGAGGGAAGTCCATATTGGGAAAGATAATAAATACACACTCAGTAAAGTACAATTTTCCTTAAGCGCACACAGAGATCACGGTCAGTCTGGGGCTGATTGCTCCGTTTATCTCCAGGTCCCCAATATGACTCCCACTGGCACAGCTATAGGGTCCATATCTCAGCCAGCTGGGCAAACTAAAACCTCCAGCACCCTCTCTGTCCAACCAGTGCTTCGTGTCTCTGCCCAAGTAGCTGACACACACACACTTTGAGATAAGAGTTTATACAACCAGACAGACACTCCTGGGGAAGGCTGGCACAGGTTCTCCAGCTGTGGCCCTTTTACCCAGACTATGCTGTAGAAATCACTGCCACCACCCAGCTAATATTTATCAGCTACTCGATGGCCCTTAAAAGGGTGTACAATTATTACTGTGCAATATTATTATCCAAATGGTAAGTGTGACTGAACAGTCCAGGCTTATTAGAGTGACTTGGTACAGTATCATTGTATACATGCAATGTACTCGAGAGCTTAAATTAACTCTACATAAAACATCCACAGTTGAAAGGTTTAAAATATCTAATAGTAAATTAATAAAAACACACAACAATACTTCATACTACACAGTGCCAGTCGAGTTCAAAGATCACGAAGAAATACTTCAAATAATACCATAGAAAAGTTCTGACCTCACAGAAAAACACTTAGAAATAGCTAGCAATTGGGAAGATTAGACTAGGAATTAGGAAGATTAGACTAAGAGAAAACACAGTTCTAAATAACTTGCATATAGCGCAAGACAGTGCTGGTGATGTTGGATATCCTCAAGACAAATGCTCTGAGCTCTCTGATTCTCTCTCTTTAAATTGATAACACAAAGCTGCTTCAAATGACATTCTTCACACTTCTCTGGTGTTCCCAGGCTAACGGAAACTACATTTAAATTATTTATACCTGGTCAAAAACCAGAGCAATAAAGGACATTTATACATGCAAATTCTAGCCATTAACTCTGGCCTTAAAACAGTAGGCAGGATGCCTGTCTCTAGACATATCGGAGCCGACTTTAAAGATCAAAGACAGTCATGAAATGTTTGACTTGGCTTTCTTACAGCAGAGTGCACGGTTATGTTTCTGCAGTTCAGTATCCAATGCAGTCTTTTCACATTTAAGAAAACAAGCCTGTGTCTTACATTAATATTTACAAATGACCAAATTATCTACAAAATTCTGTCTGGCTAGGCTGGCAGCCTTCACTTATTTTCTGTGTGTGTGTGTCTACTGGTATATAGATAGATAATGTAGGTCTACTTCAAAACATCAAACACTCTCTCATTATCGAATCAGACTCAATTGAACTCACTTCATCGAATCTCCATTTATATGGAAGTCCCGGAACAACGGAAATGAACCCTGGGAAAGAAACCACTTGACCACCAGTACAAAACAAACCGCAAAACAAAAAAAAAACCTCCAAGTGGGGCGGCTCCCCCAACCTCCCTGACTAAATGCACCAACTCAGACATCGCACTACACTGGAGGAAGGGCAAGGTTCACCATGGTGGCCAAGTGGTTCGTTTCCCGGAGTTCATTTTTGTTCTGGAGTTCGATATAATGATTTTGACAGTGGGTTCGATGAAGTCTGATTCTTTGAGTATTAGATGTAGCGAAGGGAATACACGTGTGTGTGTGTGTGCGCGCGCGCACACACTCGTACTAATGGAGTAGTCAAGGAAATAAGGTAAAATTGAAAATCCACAAAAAAACCTACTCAAAAGACTGCTTACCAGCACAGTTCTGAAAAACACCAGATATGCGCTTTTGTTCTGCTGTGAATCAAAGTACCTCCTCAGAAAAATCTGGTGTACAACATGTGATCAATGAAGTACCATCAGTCTGATGTAATGAGCTACATCTCACTAGAAATGCTCAGAACATTTTAAATTTAGACCAACTAGATATAAGGAAACCAGCTCCTATAACAGGTGACCTGAAGTTGTTGTCTTCATTTGGTCTTCAACCTGTGGGACCTGAATCTGGCACGGATCTGAGTTGGCCGCAGTTCTCC